>NC_056728.1:1890342733-1890487733 GCF_019279795.1 Protopterus annectens | reverse complement strand
CTAATACTGATCGCAGTGTTCATGCCTGATAGCTGCATTATTACCGTGATGATCACAGACTTATTATCTCATTTTCTGATCACATGCTGCTGCTGGTGTTTAATACCTTACAGTTTTAGTCATGAATCATGAGCGATCTTTTCAAACCTAATGGATGATTTACCAGTTCACCTGGGCATGCCAACTCACGACCAGCAGCTGCTTACAATTATGATGTTTATATGGCACTTACTAATTGACTTAAGTGCTGCATAGAAACAGAGTTAAATGCTGTGTGGAAACGTGGAAAGGTGCGTAACAAAGAAAATATTCTATCTCATGCTGATACATATGCAATTATATTTGGGATGCAAATCAGTTTTATGAAGCTGTTAATATTTTGTGATACTGATTTGCTCTATGTTATTAACATACTATTCTAAAAGTCCCTCTTTTCGAAACACTTTTAGTTAAATGTCATTTAAGTGAAGGATTAGCAATCATTTCACACTAAGGAATAAATATTTACAGTTTTCCTCAAGACATACATCACTTCCCAAAATATGGAAACAATCAGAGAAAGCATTTATTTCATGTATTTATTGTCTGCTGTCTCATTTGTGTTAACATTTTATGTGAAGCACTGTGTTTTGAACCACTGACTGCATGTCATCACAATGCATTTCTTCTGGAAACGTTCCACAATAACACAAATAGTCTAACATATTAATAAATTGCATTGGGCAGTTCTAGTGATAAAAAGTCCTGTCTTTTTCTTTGAACAGTTTTGAGTTTTGTTTGCTTTTAAGTTTAGTGTACTAAACCAGAAGTTTACTAGTTTTGAATTGGCTACATTGCATCTGCATGCAGAGATCATTCAATTATTTTTTTTTTTTTTGCTTCCCCTGTCACTGTCACAGCACTCATGTTCATCAGTACATGGATAGTGAGTCCTACATATCTGCAGAAGCATGTGCACCATCCATCATTCAACTCAGAAAAATCACATCAAAAGTTGAAAATCTTTTAGAAAAAAAACATCTGCAACTACACACATGCATTTTATAAACCTACCTAAACTCTAAAAACTTGGTAATCACAGATGTAGGCTACCACTTGCCTACATTTGCAACTTTAAACTTATAACCTGCTCTTTCCCACATAGCTTTAAGCACACATTTTCATATTACCTTTATTCAAAGGAATACCTGGGGCAAAGGAAAAGAGGAGTACTTATAGTACTTAATACTTATAATAATTGCAAGAGGAGCTACATTAGTAATAGAAGAGGGAAAAAAGACAATAATGGTAGATCTGTAGTACTAAGGGGCTACTGGCAAGGGTGGAGGATTACACTGGCATGTATTTATATTCCAACAAAAACTGCTATAATGGAGCTTAAGAAAATTCTGGGCGAAATAATCAGCTTTCAGCAGGAAATATTACTTATAAGTGGGGACTGGAATTTGATTTGCATCAGTGAAGATGTGTTTGGGGGGGGGGGGGCAGAAGGGAAAATATAACAAAGGAAGGTAGATTTTTAAAGAAATTTATGAAAATAATTGGCATGGAAGATGTGTATCCAGTACTGGGAATTCAGAATGAATTTACATATTATTCCCCAAGATAAAAACACTAGGCTAGGCAAGACAGAACTTACATTTCACAGAAACATGTGCATTTAACTGAAGGTCTTGATACGCACCGAATAACTATTTCAGATCATGTGCCAATAATAATTAAAATAGAAATACAGGGTAATGAAATAAAAATAAGAGGCTGGTGCTTTCTCACCTATCTGTTGAAAAGAGAGGAATTTAAATAATGGGTAGTGGACATTATTCAGGAGTTATTAAAGAAGACTGAAATTTCTTCTGAAAATATAGCTAGGAAGTGAAATAAAATTAAGGTGGAGTTTAATGATAGGGTGGAAATAAAAGAAAGAGAGATATGGTTAAGAAGTAACAAGAATTATTTAGAGGGACTTACAAATGTTAAAATATTGCAAAATAGGGTGAATCTCACAGAAGAGGAACAACTGCAGAATGCTAAACAGAAAATAAGGGATTACTTCAATAATATGCATGAGTTTAGAAAGATTGCTGTTAAGCAACTATTTTTTGATAAAAAACTCTAGGCCATAAAATCTTTTTGCACAACGGCTCAAGCATCAGAAAGTAGAAAGGACTGTCACCAAGCTTAGGGAGCCTATAACAAGAAAGAAAACAAGGGATCCTGTAGAAGTATTAGAAATATTTAGGAAATTCTCTGAAAGTCTGTGTAAAGGAGAGAAATATGGAAATCAAGAAAAAGTAGAAATGCAAATGTTTATGGAAGAATTAAATATGCCCTGGTTAGAGGTAGAGGAGGCTTAAATATTAACAGTTAGGACAATAGGGGATGAGATAAAATGGTGATGTATAACCAATCTACAGGAAAGTCCCAGGTGTAGATGGTATTTCTGTGGAAGTTTGGAAGAAAGGAGGGAAAAAAAATTATAAGAGATCCGGAAGGTTTTGTATATCAGTATTCAAAGAGGAAGAGAAGTACCAACATCCTGGAAGAAAGCTCTGGTAACTGTAATACCTAAAGAGGGTAAAGATCATTCAGATCCAGCTTCATACAGGCCCATTTCAATAATAAATCATTGTTATAAATTGTTTATGTCTATAATGGCTATAAGAATATCAAAAGTGATGCCAACATTGCTAAATATGGATCAATGTGGTTTTGTGGAGAGGATGCAAACATCTGACAATATTAGCAGAACAGTGATGATCCACAGGGAAGCAGAATGTAAGAAAATAGCACTGGTATTGGCAGGTCTTGATGCAGAGAAAGCATTTGACAGAGGAAGCTGGGACTTTATGAGCAGAGTAGTGGAAGCATTCGCATTCCCTATTAAAATTATAAGGTTTTTATTATATGTATTATTTTATTTTAAGGAGGATATATGAGGAATCAAAGGAAAAAATTACATTGGGTAGGGTCCTTTCTGATGATTTCTGCTTAAGCAGAGGAAACAAGCAGAGGTGTCCTCTCTCTCCTTTGTTATTTGCATTATATTCAGAACCATTAGAAAAGAAAATAAGGAACTCAGAAATTCAAGGATATAATTGGTTTGGTAGTCAAGAAAAGCTGGCTGTATTTGCAGATGACATTATTTTATACCAGAAAAAAAAAAAACAGAAAGGGACATTGCAATGCTATGGAACATAATGAGACAGTTTCAGACCTTTTTGGGATACAAAATTAAGGAAGCTAAAACAAAAGCAATGGCGGTAGATTATGTCCCCATATATGAATTGGTTCAGTAATATCCATACTTATGGGGACATTATAAAATGAAGTATTTACGAGTATGGATTAGAAATGATACCAATGTGACAGCTAAGGATATGTGGGAAGAGGCTAAATAAAAAATGATACAAAAACTTAGAAAATGAAAGCTTTGTTATATGGATATTGATAGTAAGATACAAGCAGTTAAAAGGTTTTTAGTCTTATACACAGGTCAGGCATATTTTTATCAACCAAAGGAGAGTTGTGGATAGCAATTGATAAAGAGTTATAGCTCCTATACATAGCATAAGCAGAAAACTATAATTCAAAGTGGAAAGACATGATAATGAAACAGGGGGAAGCTCACAAAACAATGAGAGACTGGAATTTTAGATGCAGACCTTTAAAGAGAACAACAATAATCACGTAGAATATTATATTCATAATGTAGCAGAAAGTAATCTAAGAACTAAGCCAACATGGGATTGGAGAAAGTAGATTCTGCTGATAGGGATGATTGCAATTAGGGGCACAGAAAATAGTCAAGAGAGGGTTGGAATAGATTGGAGAAAACTGGCAAAGGAACCAAGGTATTGGGGGCAAATAACTAGCGAGGGAAAGGTAATAGAATGAGAAGATGCCAATAACTTATTTGGACTGCAGGTTAGACATTGCCTTCCATATCAAGGATTGTTATCAGAGTATAGGTAAAGAAAAATAAATAGGGGGGGGGGCTAAATGAAAGACCAGCAACAGTAACGTTTTTAGAAGAATCTAGAACAGAAGTTGCCATTAACAAAGGAATAATTAGTATAGCATATAAAATATTGCATGATAACTATAAGCATCAATCAGAGGAGGTTAGTAAGGATTGGAAAGAGAGATTGGATAAGCAATTCACAAAGAAACAATGGGGGGATATATGTATGCCTCCCAAATATGCAACAAAATCTAGAAAATCTAGGGCTTTTGCTTCAATGTGTTTACACAAGCATTTTTATACCCCAAGTCGATTCCAAAGTGTTGGAGTGTGATGGGGAAGAAAGAGATAACTGGGAACATATTTTCTGGGAGTGTAATGAGTTGGCAGACATTAAATATTCCCTGCAGACTGCCATATCAGAGATGCAGGGTAAGCAAATTAGAGTAACTAGGGAAAAGATTTTTTGAGCTAAGATACAGAATCGGAATTGCCTAGACATAATAAGGCCTTGCTGATTCGAATTATGATGGCTGCCAAAAAAGCAATTACTAGAAAATGTAAATCAAAATCTAAACCAGCTTTACTAGCAGTAGCACAGATAGTAACAGAGGTAAAACAACTGGAACTGTGATCGTTAGAGAAGAGTAGGAGCAAATATCATAGGAAAAATGGGAAATGTGAGATCAATACATGCAGAGGAGTAAAAAAAATGTAAAGAAGGCAGGATCTGAATAAGTTATTTAATGGTTGACTGGCAATGATTGGATATATTAAAAATGATGTATAAGGTTTGCAGCTACAGTTGCTTTGGCATGGTTTGTAATTCTGATAAAATAGTTTTAAATCAAGTTCTAGATTATATTATCAAAGATGGCATCTTGGCAGACAGTCTGCAAGGCTTTTATAAAATTGTACCATGGCTACTGCTCTATAATCTCTTACCTAGTTACAATAATATGAGCAATATGCTGCTTATCAGTGTTATTTTATTACACATGATATGTGCCTTTGAGATAGTTAACTATAGAAAACTAGTAGAAAAATATATATCCTCATGTAGTTTCTCAAACAAAGTAAATTAGTGATTTAAAAACTATATATCAATAGAATTTTTAGGGTAATGGGTCATGTTAACAAATCAGAAAATGGTCTATAACCATGGGAGCCCCATAGGGTTCAATCCACTCTTATTCTAACTTTTTATTTTTGACCTACCTTTGGATCTCAATAATATAAATTGTCATTGTGTTCAGATTAAATCTCTATTGGCCAAGTCTGGAAAAGACTCGCAGTGTAGCTCCAAGTCAGTGCAGGAAAACTTTATGGTACTAGAAAACTACCTTATAGCAACCCTACTTAATACAGCAGAGACTAATTTGATGCTGTGTGGCAGCCCTCTAAGTCTTACGAGTGCAACTACCATTGCAATATATGAGCTCACTTGGCCTTTCTTTACAGTAATAACATCTCAGAGTGTTTGGGAATCACACTTGATCCTTATCTTTCCTTCATTCTCCACAAAGAAAACTGCAGTCAAACATGCATTGACTCAGCTAAGGGTTTCTTACAAATACCTATATTACGGATGTTAAAAGTCAGACTTGCTGTCACAGTCAATATACTGCTGCCTAGAGTGAAATATCCACTGGATGCCATTTTCCTACTCTCTCCCTAAAAATCAAATCTACTCAAAGGCAAAGAAAATAACCTCCTGAGAGTTATTTGTCCAACAAAATAATATAGAACAGCAATGTTCCACACTTCCCAAGTGTCACTGAGTGCCACAACCAGCTATAGCTATATCCATATTACTGTTATATTGCTTTGCCTACTAATGACTGCACACTAACTACTGCTCCCTTTAGAATTAGATTATTTATGAAGGAAGACATTTATTCTCCTAGAAGATAAAAATCAATTTCTCTGGAGTGATTCTCATACAAATTAACTACAGTTAAAAATAACCTTCCCAAATGTAGCACCTGCCAAGTGGAATGCCATTCTATTATGTATGTATGTATTTATTTATTTATTTATATTTGCTCACCTGAGTAGTAGACAGATCTAAGATGGACACATTGCAGCCTTGGAGTTACAAAACATATGAGACATATTGCTTGATAGGGGCACTGGGAGCTAACTTTGGGCAGCATAATGCCAGGAAATCTTCTTGGGCAAGGCTTATATAGGCATCAGAGCTGTTAGCCTAGTACACACATATGAACTTATAAATGTAATGCAATAGCTATGCAAAATAGAAAACAATATAAAATACAGTGTTTACTATTTAGATTACGATTGTCTGCAACTACACAGAAAATATGAGATTTTTAATATATAAAGAGTATTACATTATAGACAGATAAACTAGAGATATATTCATATGCACAAAGTTTCAGTCTGAGAGTCAGTAGATGGTTGTTAACCATTAAAGGTGGGAGGTTTGTAGGGAATTGTTAGCTGAGTTGTCTTAATGGGAGGGATGTTGGAGGCTGTAATGTAGTGGTGGCAGTGTATTTAATATGGGAATGTAGTTTTGGCAGTGTATTTGTTGTGTGAATATATTGGAGACAGTGTATTTGTTGTGGAAATATAGTGTTTGCAGTGTATTTGTTGGAATGTAGCAGTGGCAGTGTATTTGTTGTGGTAATGTAGCAGTGGCAATGTATTTGTTGTGGGAATGTAGTGATGACAGTGTATATATTATGGGAGTGTAGTGATGACAATGTATTTGTTGAAAGAATGTAGTGGTGGTAGTGTTTTTGTTGTGAGAATGTAGTGGTGGCAGTATATTTGTTGTGGGAGTGTAGTGACAGCAGTGTATTTGTTCTGGGAATGTAGTGGTGGCAGTTTATTTGTCATTGGAATGCAGTGGTGGCAGCATATTTGTTGTGGGAATGTAGTGGTGGAAGTGTATTTGTTGTGGAAATGTAGCAATGGCAGTGTATTTATTGTGGGAGTGTAGTGGTGGCAGTATATTTGTTGTCTGAATTTAGCGGTGGCAGTGTATTTATTGTGGGAGCGTAGTGGTGGCAGTGTATTCATTCTGGGTGTGTAGTGATGGGAGTGTATTGGTTGAGGCAGTGTAGTGGTGGCAGCGTATTTATTGTTGGAGTGTAGTGGTGGTAGTGTGTGTATTGATGGCAATGTATTTGTTGTGGGAGTGTAATTGCGGCAGTTTATTTGCCATTGGGATGTAGAGGTGGCAGCATATTTGTTGTGGGAATGTAGTGATGGCAGTGTATTTGTTGAGGGAATTTAATGGTGGCAGTATATTTATTGTTAGAGTGTAGTGGTAGCAGTGTGTGTGTATTGATGGTAGTGTATTTGTTGTGGGAGTATAGTGGTGGCAGTGTATTTATTGTGAGAATGTAGTGGTGGCAGTGCATTTGTCATCAGAATGTAGTGTTGGTAGTGTATTTGTCGTAGCATATTCTGTGGAGGAAATTGAGTTTTTTTGTCTAAGTATCTGAGCATTATTGGTTTGTGACCAACGTTTGTATGGGGTGTCTTTGGTGGTTATTCTATTGCTAAGGATGTTTGGGGTTCACTGTAGAGAATTTTAGGGACAAGGCAGAAAAGTTGCTGCACTGTTGCAGACTCCCCTTCCACAAAAAAACAAAGTTCATCCCTGCCCATATTCAAGTGCAACTTGAATCTATGGATAGGAAATAAAATATTTACCCCAGGACAGCCCTCTGTACTATTAATGGACAGAGGCTTTTGCGTTCTTTATCCAGTACCTGGGTCCCCTCAAATTATCTCTGGTATGATCCCAGCTATTCTCATTAGGGGTAATATATAATTATAAACCATGGGATGGATAAGACCAATCTCTAGCTAAGCGGAATATTTTATTCTGAGCATAAAAAGGGGAACTGGCTACACATAAAATGGCCTGCAAGGCCAACCTGTGAAATGTAGATTTAGTCTTTCCTTTATGGGGAGTCATTTGGATCATTGAAGAGAGATTTAATGATGTTCATTTGAGGGATGTAAAATAAATCAGCATATTTTGTTTGAGAGATTTGCAGTTCTTTTACTTTTATTTTATGACTAGACTAGTTGTGGCAATGCATTTTCTAGTAGTGGTTGCAGGATATTTTTATCTACTGCATCAATTCTTTCTGGAGATAAGAACTGAGAGATTTGGTGACAGTTGAAAAACAATGAATTTCTTTTATCTTTTAAATTCTGGATATATTTTGAGTTGGCTCAAGAGTTACTCAGGAGTATTTGAATTAGGTGACAAACTGAATTGCTGGGGTATTATAAGGGTGTGGAGTGCAAGTGGTAGTAGCTTGTTTATTTTTGGGGGCTGTCAAATAATATGGCCTTTGTCTTTTGGGGGTTCTTGGTTAGTTTCTTACATTCTAACAAAGAATGCAGCATTTTGAGGGTCTACTGTAATTCTTGCAGTATGGTTTTGAGAGTGGTAGAACTACAGCAGAAGAATACATCAGCAGCATATAGCATATTGGCCATTTTTAGGCCAGCTAGGTGGGAGTCTGTGAAGATGCTAAAAAGTACAGATGCTTGAATGGATCACTGAGGGCTACAGTGGTGACTGGTTGTTATACTGAGTGTGAACTATTATATTTCAATGAAATTATTCAATTATCGAAGTATTTGGTGAACAAGTAGAAATCAGTGACTTGATAAAATTCATCCAAATAAACTCACCTCAAAAGTGAATACAAATGCAATTCATCCAGGTATGTTAGATATTCAAAAAACAGACTGACATATCTTCAGCAAACATTTATATAGAGTATGACACACAACTCCTACTATTGACTTAAGCATAGGCAGTCCAAATACACACTGATGTATATATGCATATAACAGTCATAGCTTACTTCACTTACTTTATACAATTTAGTATACTAACTCTTAATTTCTGCATATATTCCTTTCTGGATTTAACTGTTGTGGAAAGCTAAAATCCAGTAAAATCTCATCATATTCTTCTTATAAAGAGGTATATTAGCATTTGTATTTTTAATGTATAGATCAGAGGAAATTTGTCCAGCTCAGTCCTCACCATATTGTGAAAACATCTACATCTATATAATATATAACCTATATTTAATGAACTATCAACAAAGTTCACATTTTGACACCTGTTAGTGGTGACTCTCTTCCTTGAACTAATGACAATAATCTCATTCTGATGTCTGCTAGCCGTAACTGTCATCCTTGAACTAACAACAATGTTCATATTCTGACCTCTCTTAGTGCTGACTGTCTTCCATAAATTAACAATAATGCTCACATTCTGATGTCTATTAGTGGTAACTATCATCCTTGAACAAAAAATATGTTCACTTTCTGATGTTTGTTAGTAGTGACTCATTTCGCTGAACTAACAAAAATGTTCACATTCTAATGTCTGTTATTGGTGACTGTCTTCCTTAAACTAACAACGGTGTCCACTTTCTAATGTCTGTAAGTGGTGACTATCCTCCTTGAACTAGCAACAATGTTGACATTCTGATGGCTGTCAGTGGTGACTGACTTAACAAAGTTTACATTCTGATGACTGTTAGTGGTTCTCATATTATTCTTTTTTGTTGTATTTCTTATGGTTATAACAGTGTCTGTTCTCTGATTTTTTTTTTTCATTTTATTTTCCTAATTGGCATAGATCATGTCAAGAAAAGGTCATTGGACCGCTTTTCTTACTCATTTAACAAAGGAAAATGCAGTTAATCAAAATAAAATACATTTGCCAGTAGGGAGACTTAGAATTGCTGTGCAAGATTGTAATTGCTAGCTACCTTCCTTGGACGCCCTGGTCTCTTTGGCTAGCTTTTTGTTGTCTCATTTTAAAGACAAGACACTCACTTTGCAGCTTAGTTTTCTTGTAACATATTGTGTCTTAATTAAATCAGTTAATTCTATTTGTTGCAGGCACTTTCATGTCTGTATAGTTCTCAGTTTTGGCTTTATAACCATGTATATATGTAGAAATGATGATCCATCTGCATCTGAAATGACTGTTGGTATGCTCAGATTCTTTTCAGAACTCCCTTTATTTAGCATGTTTGGTTTAAAATGTTCAACAACTGTGGTCTTTTTATATTATTCCAGTATGTTTATATTATACTTAGAAAATATCTCTTCTACATTTTGACATAGTGCTTGGTTATCTGAGGGGGGTTGACAATTACTCCCAGTTTGCTGTCAGCTGGAGGTTTTGTTTCTTGGTCTGGAGGTCACACTGTATAAAAGTGCTTCCAGTAGTGAGCCCTGTAGAGCACCACTGGTTACCATCAGTATCTCTGACATTACACCTGTTACAAGCACTGCCTGTCTTTTACCTCACTGTAGCTATAGCACCATTCATGCAATTCTCCCCTCTACTACTGCAGTGTTTAGATTGGTAACACTGAAGCTTGCAGTATCAGAGAATATGAAGTGACTATACAGCAGACAGCATTAGAGTCATTGTTGCAATGATTATTCTTGCTTCTTTAGATAGGTACTGCTTGACCGATTACAAGACTACTAGAAGATAGTAGTTCTTTAGATTTGTTATAGAGGTTTGTATAATGTAACTGTTGATACAAGTACTTTTTTATAACAGCTAAGTAATTTGTGGCTAGAATTACTTTAACTATCCTGCCATCAAGAGATGTATTGATGAAATGTGATGATCCATTCTGAGTTTTTGTGTTAGCTGCAAAGTGCATTCACATTTGATAGAGTTTAGTAGGAAGACTGAATGCTGAATCATTTTTAAAGGGAAGTAAAGAAGGATTGTAGTCAGATGTTTAGCAATTAAGTGGGGTTAGACATTTACAGTGTTGTCATGTGAGTCTTGTATAAAGAGTTGTAGTTATTTGGAAACATTTAAATTCATGACAAAGATTCAACAGTATGAAAGACCATTGCAGTACATTATTTGTAAGTTCACTGATGCTGAGATAATAGCTGCTACCCTCTTAATACATTGCTTTTTATTGCAGAAGTAACTACAGAACTAATCAGTTGCATGTCAGTCAATTAAGCAATATCCCACCACTGGGAGTGGGTAATTCTGGATTTACCCACTGTTGGTATGGTTTGCCCATGAAGATGAAGCCCTCGTGATCAAACAAGGTCAGCCATGGGTAAATCCAGCATTGCCCACACTCAGGAGTGGGTTATTGTTATTATACAGTGACATTAAGAAAGAAATTGCTTACCTTTCTTAAACAGTGCCTTCGTATAACAGTTCGGCAGTGTTCATCCATGTTCTTCACATTTTCTGATGTACTATGCATGAATAAGGGACTTAAGTTCAAACGCTTACAAAGTGCATCAGTGCTGTTCAAGAGAAGCAATGGAGAAAAGAGAATGCCTGTTACTATTTTGTTTCATTACTGCTACTCTTAGTGCAAAAACACTGGACAAAGCCCAATACAATGGAGAGAGGAATAAAGGTACAGCAATAGGGACAGATTTTATTGCATTTATAAACTTAGAAGTTACTTCAATGAGAAGTTTTGTGTTAGGCTGCGTTTTCTGAATGATGTGAAGCCTAAACCTCAGTTGTCTGCCATAATTTAATGACTTCCATCCCCAGTGGTGTGTCAGAAACTATCTCTTTAATGAAGACCAAAACAATGAGGCACAAATCGGAGCATTCTATTAAGATCCAGTCAGTTGAAAAATACGAGAATCTGAAGAGACTCTAGGAGGGACAGAGTAGAAATACAGGGAAAATCAGGTATGTTTCTTTTTCTTTATTTTTACACAACATACATGATTTTTGCTGTAGTTTAATAGGCCCTCAATAGTATATGCCAGTAACAAGGTCTGGCCACTGTATAGTACTTTACTGGCCAGACTTTTTTTCAATTGGTATAAGCTCGTTTTACAACAGGCACATGAGTATGCATGTTATTGAATGCCAATGAGCCGTTATTGAATGATATAGAATAATAATGAAAATGTAGAACACATGAGTATGCATGTTATTGAATGCCAATGAGACGTTATTGAATGATATAGAATAATAATGAAAATGTAGAACACATGAGTATGCATGTTATTGAATGCCAATGAGCCGTTATTGAATGATATAGAATAATAATGAAAATGTAGAACACATGAGTATGCATGTTATTGAATGCCAATGAGCCGTTATTGAATGATATAGAATAATAATGAAAATGTAGAACAAGAATGAAAAATGCATAGGAGAGAGTAGAAATATATTGTATGGAGTACATCCATAGCTAGACAAGAAAGATATCGGTCATATTAATTAATAAGTTATTGTTCTAGTACTTTGATTGGTATCTAGACCACAACTACATGTATTTGATTTTTTTTCCATGTGTGAGTTGAATAGCAGTTTTGTGCTACCTATTCAGGCATAACATATAGAGATGGCTGCCTGTACATGTTCTTAGTTTTGTAAATCTGCAGGTTACTGTTAAAACTTCAAAATCTGCACTGTTTATCTAATAGCATTACATAGTGTTTAATGTTTGAAATGGTATGCAATTCCAAAGTTTTGCTTAAGTGATTTTTTCCCCTAGTATCTATTACCTTGATTTTACTGCTATTTATATTTGTTTAGCAATACACTTTATACACATACATACTTCATGTAAATATCTCAGTCAGTGCCCATGCCATGTAATAGGATTGTGGAACCGCATTATTTAGGACCATTCCACACACAGGTCAGACATGCCTGCTAATTTAAAAAGTTGTGGTCATTAAGAGAGAAAGTGTGACTTATTTTTATTTTTGCCAATTATAAATATGTACTATCTAAATGTTTCTGTTAATAGTTAGATGTAGAAGGAAACTATGAGTATTCCATGGTATCAAATGAAAGCTTACATAATGCTGAAAACGTTATTAGTGCTACCTTGTATCTAAGTACATCCACTGCAAATATTTATGCTTGCTGACCAATAATTATGATATTTCTGAAAATGTTCATATTTTATGTAAATATATCATACAGTGTATGTAGAGTTCCATGGTGGGAGAACATTTCACAGGGCAGCTCAGTACACACGTCTGGAATGTTAGCGGACCCATATACAGTGGTCTGTGAGCAAGAAGGTACGATTTATTGTTAGAGCAAATTATGAATATATCCAAATTAATAATTCTGGCAATAACTCAATCCAAATACAGTATATATATATATATAGTTTTATATATATATATATATATATATATATATATATATATATATATATGTATATATATATATATATACATAGTGCTTTAAGATATCAAATGAAAGCTTGCATAATGCTTTAAAAGTTGACACTACCATTTTGCAGATATTTGTACTTATTTAGAAATGTAGTGCATATATGCATAAATGTCATATTTCTGCAAATATCTCAGGAATTGTCCACCTAGATGTAGTGTAGATCAACAGTTCAGATACTGACTCACCACAGACGTCTGGAATGGCTTCTCAGACAAATCAGAGGCTTGGTACCAAGAAAGTGAGAATTATTTTCCAGAAGTATTATGAATATATTAATAATCATTTTAATAACTTCAACTAGAAGGTGTTTATATCTTACTCCACTATATGAAATGAAATCATATACAATGCTGGAAAAAAAGCTTTGCACTGATTATTTGATGTTTAACAAGCATGGCTTTACAGATATTTACATTTATCTGTCCATTCAATATAGATATGCATACCATTTATAATTATGTAAAGATCTCAAAAATGGAGTACCATCTACAAAACTGTCTTACAGCAAAATGATGAGCACATCTGCACAAACAAAAGTCACACTGATATTTGGCGTCTATCTACAAAGGCAACAGAGATATTAATATTACTTTGTATAACTATGACAATATGCATTACGCATTATGGAGTTACTTATTCAGTATGAAATTACCATTGTTTCTAATTGACATATTAATATCACTATTGTGAAGAGGAATGTGTGCTGAATAACTTTCTTATTTTAACTTTTTTGTAACTTTTATAGTTTTGGACATATTTACATTTGTTTATGAGTAGGTTGGAAACTGCATTCTCAGAATTATTCTTAGGTGAAAGCTGTCCAGACAGGAGCTCTGCAGATGTCAGAAGCTATGGACTTCCACTCAAGCTCAGTGTGAAAGAGTTAACCAGTTTGCTGCCTACCTTACCACATATGGATCCATTTGTAAAGGAGGATGGTGTCAAATGTTTTGCCTAAATCAAGGTAAGGCATGTGGACAGAGTGACCATTGTCAACAATATGTGGGGTCTATGTTTGGCTACCATATTTTAAAAAACAAGTACAGCTAATTTGTAATTCCTAGTTCTTACACTGGAAGTTGTGTAATTGTATTCCTTTTGCTCCATATGTTTCCTGTAATTATATTAGATATGCTTACTATTAATTAATTCATTCAAAAACTAATTATATTATCAGTGGATTACAAAAGTAAAGCATTTTTATCTCTACTATATCTTTCCATTACATAATATTGAAATGCATTCGCATACCTCTCGACATTACATAATATTGAAATGCATATTACATAATATTGAAATGCATTCATTACATAATATTGAAATGCATTCGCATACCTCTCGACATTAGATAATATTGAAATGCATTCGCATACCTCTCGACATTACATAATATTTAAATGCATTCACATACCTCTCGAAATTACATAATATTGAAATGCATTCGCATGCCTCTCGACATTACATAATATTGAAATGCATTTGCATACCTCTCGACATTACATAATATTGAAATGCATTCGCATACCTCTCGACATTACATAATATTGAAATGCATTCACATACCTCTCGAATGTGCAGGTATCAATAATTTTATTGGATTGATTCTGCTTACCATGCCTCAGTTTAATGTAACAATATTCTCTTGTAAAATATACTGTCAGCTTTTTTCCTGGGTCATGGCAAAAAAGGGCTCCCTACACCTGATCAATTATCTTGTTAAAAACACACAAACAAACATTAACTTAACACAATGTGATATGAATACAGGAAATGCAAGCCCTGATCTCTCATGGAATGATCATATTTTATTTTGGTAAGACCTCAACTTAGCAGTTATTGACACTGACTTCTAAAGTGTAACATGGAAAAGACCTGTGCGGTCTTCCAGTGGCAGGATATTTTGCATAGAAATAAGACAAAACTGCAGGAATACATTTGTTAAAAATCAATCATAGTTTACCCCTTTCCTTCCAGGAACTCTGTGCACCATTATTTTACAGAGATTAGAACTGGGAAATAATGACATAAGTATATGCAATAAAAACACGTGCATCAGTACTAAACAGATAATGTTCATCTTAGTAAATGCACTGAAATACACACATAGAAAGCATATGTAATGATAATAGAGGATGCATATGAAATGAGTCCCATTCAGAATGTCAAGTACAGAAGTTTTAGCATTTCAACAAACTGAGTTATTTAGGCTGCCAGTTGAAATCATTGCTACTTTATTCTCATAGATAAATTACTACCAAAAGTAAAAATTATACAAATCTAACATCAAAAAGACAACAAACAATAGGCGAATCCTCAATTTATTGTCCAATATGAAACAATAAAGTTAACAAATATATATGTATATACACACACACACACACACACACACACACACACACACACACACACACACACACACACACGCACACACACACACACACACACACACACACACACACACACACACACACACACACACACACACACACACGCCCGTCTATCGATATACATAAAACACAACAAAATATATATCTTTGTTTTCCCACCTTTACTGTGCTAGAAT
Organism: Protopterus annectens; assembly: GCF_019279795.1. NCBI lineage: Eukaryota > Metazoa > Chordata > Ceratodontiformes > Protopteridae > Protopterus > Protopterus annectens. The sequence goes on along the minus strand of NC_056728.1, from coordinate 1,890,471,977 downwards.
AGTCCTGAATTCAGGTTTTGCTGTATTCCGGACTTCAGTATAAGTTCCTGTGTTGCCCATATCCTTACTTGGATAGGAGGAAGCTTCTCTGTTCACCAGTGAGAGTGGGGAGCTTTGAGCAGCCTATCTGTCCCTGGAGGAGTGGTCTCAGCCCAGTAACTAGTTGTTTATTGGCCATTTTGGGCTATTTCCTAGCTCTTTCAAGTCCACTGCTTTACAACCCGCTTTGGCGCAGTTTTTGCACTTGTTCCGACTCAACCAAGCTCCTCATGGTCCTGCAGAGAGGTGCTAGCAGCAGAGAGATGAAAAAGAGTGACTGCTACCTGATTAAGTATTTCTTTGCTACCTTTACATTAGTGACTGCATTTTCTCGCCAAAAAGCGAGGTTGTGACTGCTGTAATACCTTAATAAGCTTGTTATTGCATTTTTGCTTACCTGCACTTTAAAGTCATTATTGTTGTTTGATTTAACTGTTAATGCTGCCCACTCAAGTGCACTAGCCTGTGCAAAGCATTTACTGTGTTTTTCTGCCTCTGATACTGTCCTAAAAAAAGAAAAAAAACCCCCCAAAAAATATATCTTTGTTTTCCCGCCTTTACTGTGCTAGAATAGTCCTGAATTCAGGTTTTGCTGGATTCCGGACTTCTGTACAAGTTCCTGTATTGCCCATATCCTTACTTGGATAGGAGGAAGCTTCTCTGTTCACCAGTGAGAGTGGGGAGCTTTCAGAAGCCTATCTGTCTCTGGAGGAGTGGTCTCAGCCCAGTAGCTAGTTGTTTATTGGCCGTTTTGTGCTATTTCCTAGCTCTTTCAAGTCCCCTGCTTTAAAACCCGCTTTAGCGTGGCTTTGTACGATTTTGCGCATAGCGCGGCATCCAGCTCCACAAAGTCTGCTCTTCATTTTTTCCCTTAGAACTGCTCTAAATCTCAAAACAAGCACTCTATTTTCTTTCTAACAGCCCGGCACTTGCTCATATAAGTAATCTTACAGGTAAACACTAATAAACTTAAGCACTACACCCTCTTATACTCCTTTAAGTACTTGCTCCCTATTGGTCCTTTCTGATCAGTCAATAAGTAGTTCTCTATACTTTTTCAGGCATGTCCAAAGGCTAGTTTTAGGTTTACTCCCCAGTCCAGCTGGTGAATCTGGGAATCTTGAGGCAATGTTACACATGCCTTATGTACACAGACCACCCTCTCCTCCTCCCAACAAGCTCAAACATATGTGAGAGATGCAATTATATAGCCAAACTGGAGGGTGAGCTCTCTCAAACCAGTACTGGTACAGCCGGTCAGGAGGAAAAGGTTACCACACACACCACAAATCCAGTCTCACACAGACCCATTGCATCAGCAAACCAAACACATAAATACACAAAAACATACCCGGAGGCTCCAAACAAAAATCTGCCTAAGCAGCAGAGACCTCCCAAGCAGACATCCAAGCAACCCCCACCATGCAACAATACCCACGTAACACATAACTCACAAAGTCAGTGTGCCACACAGTCACAGCCCTTAAGGCTAAACAACACACCAAATACACTTGTAATAGGAGACTCTAGTGTCAGACACAATGACGTCCCACTCACCAGACTGAATATGGAGAAGGTCACTGTAAACTTCCTGTCGGGTGCCAGGATCCGCCACATAACACATGCACTCAGGTCACTCCAAAGCATGTACAAATGTGACTCCGTCATTGTCCATGCTGGTGTGAATGACCTGAGACGTACCTCTCTGGACTACATGAAAAGAGACAGAGAGGAGCTCTCTGATCATGTAGCCCAGGCCAGTATGACCCTGACCTTGAGTAACATCTTTCCCTCCCCAAGAATGATGCCACAGTATAAAGACAAAATGATCAATTTTAACAATTGGCTAAAGTATTGGTGTCATTCAAAGGGGATCCAGTGTCTGTCAGCCTGGGATGACATGCTTGACAAGCCATGTTGCTTTGAGAGGGATGGCTTGCACCTGTTACCCCTAGGTTTTCAAATACTGGCAAAGGCTCTTGCCTCCTCCATAGTACCTTTTTTAGGCGAGGCTCAAAAGACAAACCCACCTCCATAGACAACACAATGAAAAAACTAAGGGTAATGCTGCTCAACGCCAGAAGTCTAAACCTCAAGATACACGCACTCGAGACTCCCCTCAGTATGGAGAATATCAATATCTGTGCAGTAACAAAAACCTGGTTCAAGGCTCCTGAAAGCACCCCAGCACTACCAGGTTATACTTCATACCATGCTTTTCGGCCACAAAACTCTGACCGAACCACAAAAGGAGGAGTATCCATATACATCAAAGATACCCACACCTCCAGGTTAGTGGCACTGCACGAAGCATCGGAGACCGTCCATGTACAACTAACAGTGGGCAAAACTGCCTTTCAGTTTGTAGCCTGCTACAGACCACCCTCCCAAACACAGGAACCCCACTCAGCTTTCCTGAGAACACTGGAAAATATGAAGATCTCTCCAAACACCATTATATTGGGTGAATTCAACTAGCCAAACATTGATTGGGAAAACTACTCAAGCCCAAATACCCTCGCCCAACGGTTCCTAGAATTCATAAACTCAAATTCTATGGAACAACTGGTCACCACTCCCACAAGAGGGGAAAACATATTGGACCTGGTCATCACCAACATGGGGTCTCTATGTTCCACACCAGAGGTATACCCCTCATTGGTAAGATCAGAACATAAATTAATCTCACTGGACATCCATATTCTGTCCCCACCCCCAGCCAAGGAAACCACGGTGAAGACCTTCTCAAAAGCAAACTTCACACTTCTCAAAACTGAGGTGGAATCTTTCAAAGGCCCCAAGTCAGTGGAAACTATGGCTCAAAATGCAGAATCCTTTACAAAGGCATTCTATGGACACCTACAGGAATGCATGGACCATGCTATACCAAATAAAACCAAGATTCACTCCTCCAAAGGCAGAAGACCTGTTTGGTGGACCCCAGCCATAAATAAGCTATATAACAGAAGGAGGATGCTACTACATGATAGAGCAAAATCCCAAAAAGGGAAAGCATCTCTGATCAGTACTAGCAAGAAACTACGATCCTTCATAAAATCATCTAAGGCATGCTTCGAAAGAAAAATTGCACAAGACACTAAGGATAATCACAAGGCCTTTTTTAGTTATGTCAGGAACCTGGGAGGCAACTCCCAGATATGCTCTGAGTTAGTGCAAAAATGACAAAAAATACACTGAACCCACAGACATTGCCAACATCCTGGCAGAAAGGTTCAGTGCAAACTTCTCCCCCCTTCCTCTCCAAAATGGCAAATGTCTAACCCAACAGAATGTAGCCACCTCGTGATTACAGATGCACAGGTGAGAGCTGCCCTCTCCAAAGCAAAAAACACAGCATCAATGGGACCAGACGGTATCCCGGGCTGTGTCTTACATGAGCTCCAAGAAGAATTAAACCCTCACTTAAAGACACTGTTCAATCTCAGCCTTACTACAGGATATGTACCCAAGGAATGGCGTACAGCAGCAGTGGTCCCACTCCACAACGGTGGTGCCACAACGGACCTCAGAAACTATCACCCTATAAGCCTGACCAGCCTGGTCTGCAAGGCTATGGAGCGTATCATCATGGAAATCATAAACAAGGACATTGGGAACCTCCAGACACTGTATCCTACCCAATTCGGCTTTGATAAGGGCAGATCTTGCCTCTTGAACCTGGTCAACTTCTTTGATACTGTTACCAAAGCCATAGATGAAGGGAAGGTAGTCCACACAGCCTACCTGGTCCTCGCAAAAGCCTTTGACACAATACCCCTCTTGGGCATCATAAATAAGCTCACCAGCTTAAATATCAACCCCTATGTCACAAGATGGGTTGCTAACTGGCCCAGGGACAGAATCCACATGGTCAGAATTGCAGGTGCCATGTCAGACTCTAAACCAGTTACAAGTGGCGTCCTAAAAGGCTCAGTCCTGGGACCTCTCTTGTTCGGTATATATTTCTCTGAGGTACAGGTTAACATGGGTGGACTATGGCTGACAAAGTTCGCAGATGACTGCAAACTGGGTGCCATAATCAACTCTCTGGCTGACACGAGCATCCTCCAAAAGGGTCTCACAGAGATGGATAACTGGTGCCAGAGCCATGGCCTAAAGCTAAATGCCAAAAAGTGCATTCTCATCCCCTTTGGAAAAAACAAAGTGCCCACAAATTATCACATAGGTGGTAATCCATTAAGCACGGAAGAAGTAATTAGGGACTTGGGGACCCAAGTAGATAGTAATCTCTCCTTTGACAATCACATTGCCAAAATAGTTAGAAAGACCTTCTATATAGCCCACCTTATCATGAAAGGGTTCAAATCTAGATCAAGAGAGGTCATTGTGCCCCTCTACTCATTATTTATCAGGCCCATAATTGAATACAATGCCCCATTTGGGATGTACCTTACCCGACACCTGGAGCAACTGGAAAGACCCCAAAAGTACCTCACCAAGAGGATCAAGGGACTCAAACAGATGCCATATGCACTTTGGCTAAAGAAACTCCAGCTCTACTCAGTAGTGTACCACCTACTCAGAGGCGATCTGTGTCTGACGTATAAAGCCATGTCCAACCCAGAATTAATGGACATGCTCCACCTCAAGAAATCCAAATCCCTTAGAGCTACACGCTTCAGGGACTTGAACTTCAGCACAGAAATAAATAGGACATGCTGGAGGGACAGATTCATATCCCAGAAGCTCCCCTCACTCCGGAACAAAATCCCAATCCATGTTAGGCAGAGACCCTCTCTGACTCTATTCAAGAGAAATCTTGACGAGTGGATGGGAGACCGTAAGTTTACCCCTGGGATCTCTTCTGTGTCCTTAATAGACAGAGGTACAGTAAACTAACTTTAATATGGCTACCTTCTGTGACCTACTATACAGAGGCACAGTCAACTAATCTTAAAGTGTAGCGAAAGCCAAATATACTCTGGCTAGGCTTATAAGTGCCCTAGGGCAGGTAGCCTAGTATCAACCTATGAACCTATATATATATATATATATATATATATATATATATATATATATATATATATATATATATATATATATATATATATATATATATATATATATATATATATATATATATATATATATATATATATATATATATATATATATATATATATATATATATATATATATATATATATATATATATACATACATACACACAGATGAACACACATGCACACACGTGCAGGCACACACACACACACACACACACACACACACACACACACACACACACACACACACACACACACACACACACACACACACACACACACACACACACACACACACACACACGCACACACGCACACACACACACACACCAAAATAGATAGACATACACCATGTAGGCTCTGTGTAGAGCCTACACAGAATGCACTTATGTCCACAGACATGGTTCCCCCTCTGCAGAACACAATGCAGATTAATGATCATAGTAACAGGGATATTGAATCCATGTAGGCAGAAGTGTAGAAGCTGGTCAGATGTTATGTACATGGTGAAGCTCCCTTTAATTTTCCATGCTACTGGTGAAATGTGCTGTGTGTTAATAGTTTGTGTATTAAATGTATAAAGTGTCATGTCTTTTTTTTTTATTTTATTTTCATGGCCATTTGTATGGCATAGCGTGCAGCAATGCCAAGCCATGCTTATACACAGACAGCTGACATCTGCCAACATCTAAAAATAAAAACCAGGTGTAATTAATTATGATAACTATTTTTTTTAAATATCTGTTTGCTTGGCATGGAGCACAGCAATGCCAAGCCGCGCTTACACATACAGCAGACACCTGTCAGAAATCTAAAAATGGAAACTAGATGTAATTAATTATTTATTTCTGCTTTTGTTTACACACATTTAAGCCTGTTTGCATGGTGCACCACAATTACTTAGTAGTTTATGTGAAGGTATACTACTTTATATACTATTCAAGTAGCTAAATGGGTAGAGTGATGGTCTAGAATTTTGTAGGTTCTGGGTTTGAGACCCTAGCAGACATATCATTTGTTGAATGCAATATAAAATGGCTTTTAAATTAAAATCAACATTTTTAAATTTGGGAGAGCTGCATGGTGCTAAGCACTGCTTAAATATGGTTAGCTGCTAATATTATTTGTGTGTTGCTAGGTTTTGCTAAAACCATGCGTGTTCAAGTTTTCTCACTGCCTAGCTGCATTTAGCTGATTTTTGGGATGCTAAGCACCTCTGCACTTTTTTGACAGTTGCTGAATGGTGTGTAATGGGGGAAAACAGCCTATAGTGATGCCAATAGGCAGGAAGTCTGCACTATTTCTTGGAGTCTGTTTCTCTATTGATATACCAGGTGGTTTTGGATAGGGTGTGTGCTTCCAGGTGCAGAAATGGGGTGTGCAAGAGTCCAGGGTTTTTGTTGGGATCCTGACACAGAATTATGAATCTAGGCTGCTGCAGGGTGGTTACAAGGGCTCAGAGTGTAAGGCTGAGGCCTGGGATTGGTTGTCCAGGAATCTTACCAGTGCTACTGGTATCCCCCACACTGGTGAGCAGTGTCGTCACCACTATGATGACCTGAAGCAGAGAAAGAGGGGAACATTGGACACCTGGGTCCAAGAGGCTAGGGCTGGGAATACCCCACAAATATGTAAGTATTTTTCTACTGTTTTTCCAAAATGCAAGCTGAATGTGTGCAAAATTGGTATGCATAATGGTGTGCCTCTCTCCCAACAGCTACAGCTGAGAGGACTTGCAATATTCAGTCTCATGCTGGGCAGCTGGCCAGGTTGTGCCATGACTGTGGTAAGTATGGATATATTATGCTACCTGTAGTGCAATAAGCAATAAAGAATAAAAAAATATATAAACAATAAAAAATATAGTGCATAAAGGGGTATTAGAAATGTAGTGCAATAAATCTGCAATTGGAACTGTAGTGCAATATATGAACAATAACAACTTTATTGCAAAAAACAAAGGAATTATCAGCAATACCCATAAAGTGTTAAGCAGCATTGTGGTTTCCTAAATAAATCTGTCTTAATATTTGCAGCATAGCTGTATTAATTGCATGTGTGATCTGCTGTTACTGCAGTCAAGCGTAAAACTGCAATAGTTCTACAATGCAAAAGGAATGTCCTGTAAAATGTTTTTCTCAACTAATAGTATGGTTCAATGTTGTCTCCAGGCCAATTTCTGTCAGATAATGCTCTTATTTTCTTCCACTCCAGGAAAAAAAGTTATATGACTGAGGTAGCCCACTTTATGAGCAGATAGTGTGTGTAGATTTCACAGAGAATTATCAGCAATACCAATAAACTGGTAAGCAGCATTGTGGGTTCCTAAATAAATCTGTCATAATATTTGCTATAGGGCTGCAGTCATTGCATGTCTGTTCTAAGTTGCTGCAGTCAATTGTTACATTATTTTCACATGTGTTCTGCAGTCACAGCTATTTGGGTTCTATTCCCATGCCTGCCAACTAAGGTGTGACACCTGTCTAGTTTACTTTGTGTACACAGACATGACTCTCAACTGTCAGGATTTTGTGTAATGTAATTACAACTGCTTAATCTGTCTGTCCCATGATTACCATATAAATGATTACCTGGAATGTTATTTATTTTCAACTCCATTTACATAACATCTTGGTAGTTATGTAGTTCCATATTATGTGAAACTGGTCTGTGTAGGTGTGTACTTGCATTGCTACTGCTTGGCCCATACGGTCCCATGTCAACAGCTTGATAGGTATGTATGTGCTATGTCACCTATAGAAGAATTGTAGTCACTGTACTCACAACTGGCACTGCACACATGTAGAAGTTTGTATTTGTACTCTGTGTAAAGTAATATTACCTGCAAGGTGACTAATGGTATATTTTTCTCTTTCACACACCCCTTATCTTCTTTAATTTATTGTTATTTATCATTATGATTTAATATTAACTTATTTTGCTACACTAACTGTTTTACTGGCCTTATGGTTTAATTGATATTGGTTTGCTTTTAACATGCTTACTGTTATGTTACTTAATGTTGTTACACATAATATACTTTAATATGTACTTGGATTCATAGGTTTATAGATTAGTACTAGGCTAACTGCCCTTGTAAGCCATTTTAAGCCTAGTAAATTATCCCTTATGAGACTCAAAACCTGCACCTTGTGTTTGTAAGGCAAACACCTTAACCATTAGGCCACCCTCCCAACTATTATGTTCCATTCTGTTAACACTAATATTGATTTGGTTAATACTAAGTTTAACTTATTGTTATAACTACTTTACTTCAATGCATCAAAGTCAGTCAGTTCCTCATGATCTGCTTACCTTGCCTCCTCTGGCCATGGTACCTGGTCTCAGCATGTCTGGAACCCAGCCTAGTGGTACCCCCTCTGCTGTCCCTACACTACCTGTGATGTCAGGTAGTACTGCCTCATAGGATGGAGATGAGCCCTCCTCTGGGAGCGGTGGTGGAGAGGGAGTTGTCACCCATGATGAACTGCCAGGTTTTGTGCACAGGCTCATCTACCTTGGGTTTGGAAGATACCTGCATCAACTGGAGTGCATGCTGGCCACCCTGCTGGGGCAGGCTCACCCCAGAGCCAGGCCTCCACCACTGCCACTCTTGGGTCAACAGTCCCATAAGTGAGGATGTGAGTCATGCTACTAGCTTCTGGAGGTACATTGGACTGAGATTCCAAAACACCCTCCACATCAAAGGTGTTTACCCCCATCCTGTGTCACACACCACTCCTGTCTGCTGACTTGCCTGTCTGCAAAAGCTTCCTCACCTACCCAAATTACCTCCCTGACATGTACCTATGTCCCTCCCTCAACATTCCACTCTCACCTTAAAAATAAAATGGGCACCTGTCCCAAAAAACTTTTTGTCCCATACATAGCTCTCCATTTTGCGCATGTGTCCACTGGAAACAAATGATTTGGTCCAATTGGCTTAACAATGCAATTATGTTATCCCCCCCCCCTCTCTGGGGCTTAGAGTCCAAAGTCATCTGCAAAGTCTGTCAAAGTGCACAGTTGTTGCTGTACAAAAATGGATAGATGTGGTTCTTTCCTAAACCCTTCTTGCACATACCTACTTGACTTTCACTATGTTTTCCCCCTGTATGCACCCCATTTCATCACTTTCCTATCTCCCCATTTTTCTTTTTTTTTATATTTTTAGCACAAAGCTGCACTATGTGCCAACATGGTGCAGCTTTGCTAAGCTCAGGCAAATGGAGCTATATTGCTATATATGTTTTAAATTATAAACATATACAAAATAAACACGTCCCCTACTTCTAACCCATGACCATCACACCTGTAGAGTGCTGCATTAACCTGCCATGCCACACAGCTGTTAATTAAAACATGTGGTTTAAACAAAACATAACAATTGCAGGTTACAGGCATTAAACGTGTTTTAGCGGAGCTGTACATCGTGCAGTGTCATGCAAACTTGCTGAAAGAGTAATGCAAAAATTGGGATTGCATCTTGGAGTCTGGTGCAAGAATACACTACTAGAAAGCCAAACACACAAGAATGGATGTAAGTGAGCTCTCTAATAGCAGGTAAATATCCCCTTTTTTCAGCAACATTTACAAGTGCACCTGCTAAAGCATTACTGGCAAAATACATGTACAACAGGGACATTGGTGCAGAAATACATCCATATAAAGCCATGCACATAATGATGGCTGCAAAAATAGTATGTCACAGCCTGTATGCGTATACTTATGTCTTGCAAATGCACCTGCTGTAACAGTTACTTAGTAGCTCAGCCTGTTAAATGCTTTGCAAACAGCACATTTTGCCACAGAAAGTCCTCAGTTCAAATCCAGTGGTGTGCAGTATTTAAATAACATTATTGTGAAGCCACCAATTAATCACTGAGTCATGCACTCTTTATCCACACAATGCATTATAAATGAAATGTCTGCTTGTCACTGATGGAAGTCACAGGCCTGTAGATGGGAACACACCACATATTCCTACAGCAGAACTATAAGTGCATAAAGTGTCACATCATACATTAATGTGCATTCACAGAGGATTTTAACTCAGGTAATGCAAATGAGGCTCACTGCTATCAGAATACAGCACAATCCTTTCAAACTCACAGTGCAGATTAGCACAGCTGCACAGCTAATATACACATATGCAACCCTTGCTTGTAACAAGGACTGCTAGCATACATGTTTCAAATGAATAACAGACTACAACACATGACTTGACAGTTGCCCAAATGGTGGGCATAATATTATATTTATCCTCTATATTGTTCAAGGACACAGCAAACATGTACCATAGTGCTCTCTTAATGATACTGTTGCCTAACATACTTACCTTAAACACATACTTTAATTGGAATGGAATGGTTACTCTCATTCTGGCTCTGCCTCTACTACAAGGCTAACACAGCTGCTACAGTTACACGTACAGCTTGTTGTCCTCCAAAGTGTTCACAATCTTTGCCTAGGCCTATTACCACAGCAGCGACTGCAGCCTGTACCACACACATCTCAATGTAACAGTGGCTTCTACAGACCTACCCTCTGTGATGATGTAGTCTCCTCAAACCAGTAATGTCCAGCACAACATATCAGAAAGGGCTTCTAATCTACATGGAGGCCTTATATCTTGTACAGTGGTTGCATGCCATTGGCTGATGAAAGTGCAAATCAGTGATGTTGCCTGCAATTAGCATTTCAGAACCATAGATTGGTTAAGAGGCAATCACCTGCTAATCAAAAGCATGCTAAAAGGCAAACATGCTGGTTATGGGGTACCATTCTGTATGAGAACTTCTGAATACAGAACATGCATTTGCAAAACCTTAAATATCACCACATATCAACAGAGGAGTTTTGTACTGCAGCAGGTATGTAACCTTATTGTTTACAACATGATGCAGATGTGTGAATATACTTACAGGGAATAGGGGTTACAGCATTAAGCCTGTCTTAGAACTGCGATAATGACATGTCATTGATAGCCAGATTTGTTACACCTACAGAGGATGTACAATACATCAAGGGTGGAATGCTTTTTCTTAATGTGGTACACTGGTCTCTTGAGACTGTCCCTTTACAGTGGTTGTAATAGCACACTGCTATTTGCTTGGCACTGTTGTTTTCACATATTATCAGGGGAGGAAGTTGCTCCTAGGGAACACACTACAATAGACTCCAGTGTTGGGTGTAGGATCATACAGCAGTATCTGCCATGGTGCACATGGGAATAGCTGACTATCGCTCGTACCTTAGTTGTATCCACAACTTTGTATGTTTGCACATTGTGGAATATGCCATGTGTGATGAAGCAGTGGATATTGCCAGCCATTCTGTTTTTGTTTTATCTCTACATAGTGCACTTCCACATATGTGATCCTGACATGTGTTCCCATTCTATTGTCTTTCAGGACACATGTACACAAGATGCTGTGCACCTTTCATGGATGCACAGAATGAGATTATACTTGAAGGCCTCTGGCAACACCATGAACTTCAACTGCCAGGGGAAGAAAAAAACAGGGAACAGCAGGCAGCACTGTGGGTTGACCTTGTCCATGATGTGAATGCTACAGGTCATCAGCGCAGGACATATGAGCAGGTTTGACACAGCGCAACAGTCATGACCAATGCTGCATGGAGAAGAGCAGCAGATGTAGCAAGAGATCATGGCATCACCAGTGAAAGGCCTGCAGCAGAACAACCATTCTTAGCCAATGAAGAATTCATGGTGAATCTAGGCACACACAACAGCTCCCAGTCATCCAGCACTCCATACACTGTGGATGTGGATGCCACAGTTTCCATGGCAGGACAGCGTGCAGGTAAGCTTAGTTTGATCACTATTGCAAAACTGTAGCATTCCGTGTGTCAGGGTGTACATACCCTTACATGGGTGTCAGGTCTGTGTTCTTTATGGGGGCAAGGGTTTAACTGCAGTTTGACTCTCCTGTTCATATGTTGATCAATATAATAATTAACATAGCAGCTACTGTAAATGTGAGATATAAGGACATATTACCTTGTTGTGGTGCAACATGTGGTGGTACTGACATTACCTCTCCCTCTACTTTTCACAGGTCCATGAAGTATTGGACAGGGCCATGGTCCTGCTCCTGCACAACACTGTTTTGTTATAGATGTAGGTTTACAGCAATGCAATTCCTAAAGTATCATCCCAGGCCTGCTGCCTGGAGTGCAGTACTGTCAGCACGATTGCCAACTACACAGATATTTTATGACTGTGCACATGTTACAGTCATATATATGCCTTGTAGATGTCACCACACTAATAGATGTGACAGTATTGCCAGGACATTGCAGATTGCCATATGTGTACAAATGTCAAAAGTGAACCCCATTTTTGCAGATGAGTTTGCTGTGTAAAGAGCTTTCATTTTCAAGTAACTACAGCTGTTTGTGGGAATAGTAATGTCCTCTTGTGCTACTATATAAGGATGGGGTTTCAACAGGTCTGTAATAGTGCCAACAATGTATAGAGCTGGGCATTTATTGCAACATAGTACTGTAGAGCATAATAGTGTAGGTATTAATATACTGCTTTTTCCTCTCTTATCACAGATGACCAGGGGGGAGGGGGTTGATCTCTGTCCCATACACAACCTGATGTTACCGTCTCTTCAGACTATGTTGATGATGATGTCCACATTGAGGAACAACTGTGGGTTTCAGGGGATGAATATGCCCCAGAGGTTGACATTACACTTCTGCCCTCATTGTTACTGCACACAGTCATTATGCCTACACATACCCAGTCTCCAGAGGCCACAGATATTGTACAGTCAGAGGCTGGGGTCATTGAATAGGAAAGTGTGGCACTATGGCTCCAGTGAGTGTAGACACTGGCCATAGCCAGAGAGCTGGCAAGTTCCTCACAGACAGATTGATAGGGGTGCTCATAGGAGGCCTGCTTTCCTTCCCCCACCTGTTGCAGGTGTCATATCATGGTTCACTCACTGTATATTTTGGGAGATCATGGAGGCACAGACACATTCTGAAAGGAACTCCAGATGTATGCCCAGGGTTATGGATGCAGCACAGTCTGACATCCTTGAACGCATATTGTTGTCACCTTAGGTCAATTCACTGATGCAGTGAACATAAGGTGTATTGAGACAGTGTCAGTCTTGAAACACACAGTGTCTGTGGTGAAATTTGTGGTTGAAGTTGAGCGTAGGCCTTGTGGATGTAGCATGGAGTCCACATGGCCATGTATAATCACAATCCCATAGTGGCAGTATCTCCAGTGCTACAGAGTGGAGTGTGCTGTCCACACCAAGACATGGCAGGCATACCTCCCAACCATACCAATTTACTAATTTTTTACTGAGTTTTGGGGTCCAAATGAAGGGGCGTCATGATTCCAGAGTGGCACTCCTTCATTCCCAATTTTTTCCCTTTTATTTTGAATTCTTTTCAATTTGTGCTGTTGGTGATGACGTCATCATGTGCACGATGACATCAGTGCCACCAGGCCATCCAAATACAGCTCTAATTTGAGCATTACTGTGAGCGGGAAACAGAACGGAGCTTCAGAATGCCGGTCCAAATGCGAGCGGGAAGCAACTGCTCAGGAATGGAGCAAGAAGAGCTTTAGTAAGCTTCAGAAAGGGAATGGAGCTTTTGAGTAACTGCCATTTGGGAACGGAGCTTTTGAACTACCGTTTAGCTTCAGAACTTCTTTAAGGTAACTACAGAGTCGGAACGGAGGTGTGTGCTTTTGAGTAACTGCCGTTTAGTTTCACAACTTCTTTAAGGTAACTGCAGAGTTGGAACGGAGTTGTGTGTGTGTGTGTGTGTGTGTGTGTGTGTGTGTGTGTGTGTGTGATAGAGATAGATTGCTTTGCTCTCAGTCAGTGCAACAATATTATTCATTTGATGACTGCTGCATATTCTGTGTAGTCTTTGAAAAGCTTGAACAACATGAACATGTTAATATGGGGACTGTGTGGTATGTACGTGTAATTGTTAGACAAATCATTTTTCTTCTCTTATCTTCTTTTCTTATACAGTTAAAAATCAAAAGGGACGATGCTCTTAATTTTCAACGTTGCTGTGCATGGAAAGAATTACATATAGTAACACAGGCTCCATCCAAGCTGTATTTCTATAAAATGGGATTTGTTTTATTTGTAAATGTGTGCTGTAGAAAGGGACACCAATGCCAGTGCTTGTAACTCATACAAATGAGGTCAGAATTTCTTTCTACAGTATTCTTACTGTGGGACAAAATGCAATATGATAAACAGGTGTGTCATATATTCAGAAAACTAGCATGCTTAATTTTTTTTTTTTTGTACTAAAACCAACCCTCGCACAATACCTTGTTGAGTCAATGTCACTGATATATAAATTACGTTGCAGCTAGAACATTTATGTCATGAAGGCATACAAACAGGCTGTAGGATGGCACATGGCAATGAAAGTGACAGCACCATGGCAGAGTTACGCACATTGAGCTGTACCCATTGGTTTCAATTGCTTTGTTGGTGCTTATCTTTTGAAAGATAAGGAAACTTAGAAAGAAAGTAACATTGTGTTTGCTATTTATGGCTCAGAGAGAAGACACTATGCTAATTTCTCACTGGGAATTTTAATTGTATTAGTATATGGGAAAATCTCCCATATAATCCCTTTACACAAAGGAGGTAAATCCACTGATATCTCCAACTACTGTCCAATTGCTTTACTCTCCCCTTTAGCTAAAATCATGGAAAAATGTATCCACCATCAACTACTTCAGCACCTTCTCCACAATAACTTGCTTGCTAATTGCCAACATGGTATTAGGCCCTTTCATAGCACTACATCTGCCCTGCTAACTTTTACTGACTGTATTAACAAGAATCGAAACAACAACTCTCTCTCATCTGCTCTATTTATCGATCTATCAAAAGCCTTCGACATGGTTAATCATAAACTACTTATCAATGCACTAAAAGCCCAATATCTTGACCAACAAGCAATCCTTTGGTTTAAATCCTATCTTGAAAACAGAAAGCAAGCAGTACTCTGGGACAATAAACTATCCCCACCCCTCCCAGTGGACACTGGAGTACCCCAAGGCTCTATCCTAGGACCTCTTCTTTTTTCCATTTTCATTAATGATCTCCACACTGCTTTTTCTCAAATCTCCTGTATACAATATGCTGATGACTCTATGCTTATCTGTACTGCCAAGTCTTCCTCCTCCCTCCAGACCCTTACCCAAACTGTATTTAACAAAGTAGAAAAATGGTTTACCCAACGCTGCCTCCTCCTTAACCCCCCAAAAAAACAAAACTTTTACTTTTTACTCCCACCCAAAAATCCCCACAGATCCACTTTACCATTACCTCTGACAATAGTACTTGTATTTCCCCTGACTCTACTGCTCGTCTCCTCAGCATAACTATTGACCATAACCTCAGCTTCCATGCCCATGTTAACAATACTATAAAAACCATCAATAAAAAACTAGGCTCCCTGTATAGAATAAAACCCTTCCTTACTCCACTAGCTAGGAAATCTATTGCCCAGACTCAGCTTCCTTCTACCCTGTTCTATGCATCTGCCATTTATACCAATCTATCTAAGCTTAATCTTTCCGAACTGGAAACTAGCTATAATAATATTACTAGATTTGCCACTGGCTCCCCTTATAGAACCCACCACTGTCTCAACCTTCAACAACTCAGTTGGTTAGAACTACAAAACCAACTACAATACAATCAACTGCTGATTGCACAAAAAATTCTGCACCACCCCACCAACACCCCTATCCTCTCTGATCTCCCCATACAAAAATCTTACAACACTATGCTCAGCTAATAAGTTACACATTGCCAACAATATATCTAATAACAAAGCAGGAGATTCACTCTTTTCCAGTGTTGTTGGTAGAATCTGGAATAAGCTTCCAAATACACTCACTTCTCTCTCATCTACACAACTTTTTAAGAAACACCTCAGACATTATCTAAAAAGACAATGGCTTTGTCCCTGCTCAAAGCCTGATTGAAAAATATTCTTCACTTTTTCTCCTCCCCTCCTCTCATGCTTTATAACAAATACCCCACCTTGAGAGTCATTGACTATCAACTACTAACCCCTTCTTACCTGCATTATTGTCCTTCCTAGTCTCTATTTTTTCTTTCTCTTACCTAATGGTTTTTATTTTTTCTCTCAAATGAATGTTGATGCTTAATTACTATGTTTAACTGTTGCCTGATTGTATTTGTAACCCTCTATTGAATTAAGACATGTTTATCTTCAAAATCTACTCTAATGTCTCTGTACAGTATTCACAAAATTTACTTTCTTTACATGTTATGCTGTATAATTGAAACTAGTCATTTATTTTTTCTAAGTTTTTAATGCCTTAATGTATTTGTGCGTGGAGCTTTTCTCCCCGGGCCTCTGCTGAAAATGGATATGTATCCAGCTAGACTAGCCCGGTCAACAAATATAAAATAAAATAAATAAAAAACAAATAGTGTATTTAGTGATTTATTTGTTTGCTTATTTACTTTGCTGGAAGTGTGACAGATTTCTAAATAAACTGCAGTAAACATGCTGTGATTTTATTGTTTTCAAAATAATATTTTAAATGGGTCACAGGTGGTTGTCTAAAAAGCATAAAGGAAGCTTGTGCATTAGTAATGTTCTCCTATAGATTCAGGCATGTATACCAAGGATAAAGTTTGACATTTACTGAGCTGAGATGAACTGAGCAACCTCACCTGTGTTACGTATTATGTATTATTTCATATCTTAGATGTAGGGTAGAGAAGCATTCACTCTGTAAAAACTTTTGATCTAGTTTTATTTGTAGTGGCTAACTTGGTATGTTCCACTGACAGGCATGAAGTTAAGATTCCAACAAAAATCAGCATGGCAAAGCTGGGAGCACATACTTGCACCCATGTCCTTTTTCAGAATTTGATAAAGGGTCTGTTTTAGAATACAATTGATCCTTAAGTAACAACGTTCATTGAATCTGTTAATTTATGGCTGTTAAAGCTACAAGAAAAGGAATATAGCAGGAATGGCTGCAGGGGGACACTGGTGCCATATTTTGGTTGTCTGTTCTTCAGTTTGTGTTTGAAAATTGATATCCCACAATTCCATTGGAGTGGGTGGGGTTACATAAGTATGTATGCAAATTAGATATTCATCAGCATACAGATTTGTACCTATTTTTCATGAGCCTTGCTCAGATTTTTGATGTTTCCAGGTTGAGAGGTATGATGGCAGGCCATGGGCTCCAGGTCCTGATTATTCTCATGGAGGACACAGTCCCAGCAGACAGCAGCCACCATCAGGTACTAGCACCGTTTCTGACCTTGGGCATGGAGGTGGTAGCACAACTCCTGGCAGAGCCAGTTCCCATGTTCAAGCCCAGAGATGGTGAACTGTCAGCTCTACCATGCATGGTTCAAAGCTGTTCAACATACACACATATAGGGATAGCACTGAGCTTTACTGTGTACATGCACACACTCACACACCACTGTCAAATGCAGGTTACCTACAGACACATACGGCACAATTCCATGGTCCTTCTTGTTTACTTCCCTTCCTGACTCACACACATGCTGTCAACCTTTTGGGTCAACCTAAGCCTCCTGCACCCCCACACAACAGCCAGTGCAAGTGATGATACCTGTGCCAAATCCCTGTCATTTTCATCATCGATGCAGGGAAATTAAGCTTTGTGTCTGATGCACAGGGTGACTATATAAATGAACATGTACTTGTGTAATGCATTGTTTAGCCATGCAACTCACAGTGGTTGCTGACAGATACTGTATGCTGAAATTTGTAATGAGTAAGCCACATAATTTTGTGTACCTTATGTTATATGATGTTGTAATGGCTGTATACTTACACAATGAAAGGTGTGTCATGGACCTTTTTATGTTTTTGTTTCAGGGTTTTGTTGGGTACATCTATGGACACACAGCAACAAGACAGCCACAGATGTCACAGCACAGGATAGACTGTTAGCACAGAAGAAATATGTCCTCATCAAAGTACAGCACTATAGGTGCATGGCTCCATAAGTCCATATGTGTGTAACAGGCTAACAAGGCCTCATCCAGTGTACTCATGCATCCCTAATCTGTGAAAAGGTCTGATACCGTTGATAAGTGTCACCAGGGTGTTGGGAGCTAACACATCTACAAGCTGCGGTTCTGGGGATGACCCATCTTCAAATTTCCTGTGTCTAGTACAGAAATTTGTCCAACAACAGCTATGATTGCCATGTTCTGCATCCCATGGTGTAACCTGCACATGATGTGTGCCACAGCAGATGTGTACTTCACATGGATGGGGGCCTTTTACATATAGGGTTTACTGTCTGTGTGACATATATGTCTCTCCAACATACCATATTGATGGTGTAGGTGTGTAGGTTGAGTAAGACTGTCATGGATCCATGAAAGGTACACAGTGGGATCTGTCACCTCCCTGTAGGTAGCCATACACATCCCCTACAAAGCATTTATGAGACAGACTACACATGTACCATCTTGACACAGACTCCATAGGACATGTTATCTGCAGTGTGTATTGCAGTACCATGGAACCTGTGCGGCTGCTACAGTTGTAAGATATACCTGTGTAGTGACATAACAAGGGTACCATTGTACACAGTGATAGGTGTGATGAGTGCCACATTCAGTATGGCAATGTCAGTCTGGGAGTTACATCACATACCTGTCTGTTATGATGTACAACATTGAATGCATCTCCACACCTCACCGACCTCTGAAAGTCAAAGGCTACATTTCTCCCTGTGTCCCTACATCCATGAATAATGGCTGAACTGTGTGTGGTGTGGAGACACAACTAAATTTCCCAGGTGTAGATGACTTTCCAAAAAATTAGTTTTATGTAGTCGTTGTCATTTAGTATTTGTCATTGGCTCAGACTACAACTGAATGTGTGTCACAGGCCATCCTGGTTAACTGTTGGGTCTATGTGGGATTCAGTGACAGCTCCTGATAAGCAATCACCTGCTAATGTATCCAGTCAGAGGTCACTGTCAGTGGCTGTGACTGCAGAGAGGGAATGGCTAGAAGGGGTATGCCATCAATGATGTCTAGGGAAAGCCACTGGTGACTGGTGTCATTGCAGCTCAGGTCTCCCAATGTTATCTTCCAAGATTAGGTGTGTCAGACAATTGCCTACCCACCAGGTGACATAACACTCAGTAGGTAACCTACATAGTTTCCAGCAAGGCCTGCTGGCCTAATATTGTCAAACATCTTGTCGGGCCATGGTAGGTAGAGTGATCAATATTCCTGTCATCCTTTGCATGGTATAACACTCAATGGGATGGACCAGTTACAGTTGGTAGGCATGATTTGGCCTTGAGCATAACAAACGGTGTGTGGTCCAATTTTAGTAGCATATGATGGTGTTTCTGCTTGTATTCACGCTAACTCCTTTCATGGCATTTCATGTCATATGACTCAGAGGGTCTATATTAGATCACCAAAAGTTTAAAAAAGCAAACTGTGATTAATTGACCCAATGTAAGTGAAATCTTACAATTTTGAACTGTCAGAAGAGAGTTTTTTTTTTCCCTAGGGAAAAAAAATCGCTGTTCCAACAGAAAAAAAAATAAAACACTTTAAACCCCCCACCCCCACTTAAATATATATATACCAACTCCGAGACCACACTGCACTGCTGAAAATAGCAAAGTAATGAAGCGGCCAAGCAAATTCTTTCCCAGGGAAAGAATTCACTTAAAAGCCGCTTTGAAATTTTGCCATTTCAGGCTTTTGAGCTCGACCAAGATGCATTCGAAAGAATTAATCTTCGGTCTTCTAATAGGGAACCGACTCAGAGATCAGGGGACACTTTTTGGCATTACATGCTAGGTGTCCTTTGTGCAATTAAGTCTTGCAGTTGCTTCCAGCATGTTCCAAGAAGAGAGTCATCCAAGATGTGTGTACAGAGTGCAGACAAACACATTATGGAAGTGTAATATGTATATCCTTTACCCTTTGATGGTAAGGTGGGCGCTTATACAGATATTCTGCAGTTGGATACTAACCAAGCAGTATGTACTGAAAGGACACACTTACCTTGTGAAGACTGTGGAAAGCAGGGGAGTCCACAGAATTGTCAGTGCCTGGCAACTACTAATGCTGTTCTCACCAATACCACTCTCACATAAGATACCATGCTCAGATACATTTTCTGTCATCACAAGCAAAACGGTACTATGAAGCCCATAATGACAACAAGGACACAGCTTGTTTGTTCATCCACATAGTTGCCTCATATCATGAAAGTCTCCCTAGGCTTCACATAGCCTTTTCCAAGTAGATGCCTTGATTAGCAACCTGGGCAATCAGTTGGCTTTTGTATGTGTTATGCCATCTGTTCCAGGGTTGGTGGTATGTCGCTAGGGAACTGACAAGAGAGGGATTAGTAGCACTGCTGTAGTGGCACAATATAATGTACAATGTCCATTGACATAGATGTCCAGTCTTGCTATAACAATCAGCACAATGGCGGTGAGCAATCATAGGTGGCACTTTCACAGCCCTTCATGCATCCCGAACTTCAACATATTACTGGTGCATATCTGCATGACATGGCTGTGAGGCCTACTGCAGTGGATTGTCCACCTTTGCCAATGTGTGTCCACCTGCCACATGTCCTAGGCATGTCATCCCATACAGTTATGTACCTGATACACATGTCTATGTTCCCTCGTCATATCACACTACAACCAGTGAGCTGTCTAGCTGCTTGGCAGGCATCATCCGCTTGCAAGGCCAAAATAATGTTAGCAAAGTTGAACAAGTCTGCTATGCTTGCACGGACATCCACATCTTCACTGCAAGGTGTGTCTACAAACACTGTATATCAGGCTGTCAACCCCAAGGGTATGGCAGCATGACACTACCTTTGCAAGATCTGCTGCTGAGGTGTTGGGAGTGTCCCCACCCCTCTACTCTTTGACACACAAACACAACATGTGACAGATGTGACTGCATTTCAAACCTTGTACCATGGTGTTTCCAACAGCAGTGATTACATATGACATTGAGCATTATGCCAACATGCACAGCTCACATCCTGCACCACCTACACCCAAATCACACACACCTACATATGTGCAGCTTCTTAACAGGCACATTGCCAAACAGACATCACAGAACATACTGCCTCTGCAGTGCACAGTACATATAATACTGCATGCACCAGTCTCTCACCAGTCAAACACCAGAGGCAAAACACAAAATCACACCTCTTAGTCAGAGGTGATTACATTGTGAGACACATTTATGTCTGTGTCAAGTGGCTACATATGGGACTTGTCACATATAGCTGTCTGTGGCTTGAAACAATAGACCTTACCACACATTGCCTCAAATCAATGGATATCAATTAACATAATGATGACATCATAGTTCCTGCAGGTGTGTACGACTATGGACATATGTCACCATCCTGTATGCAGACACATAACTGTGCTTAGCCAGTCTGTGTCTCGCGTGAGTATATGCATACCTTTTGGCTGCAGTTGACACTCACCTGGGGTGATGGCTCTATACACACGGAAACTGATGGAAGTCAATAATTGCCTTAGTATGTGGTGTCATTGTCAGGGGGATCTACTACATGCCTGCCTGGGATACCTTGCTCAACAGACATCAATGCTTCACCTGTGATGGTCTTCATCTCTCACTTCTGAGATTTGGAGTAACGACTATGGCTACTGACAGCCCCCACAATGCAACTTAGATGCACTTTTCAAGGAACAGCTGGTAATGAGAACACCATCTTTATACATCATCATGGTTATGCTGCTACATGGTGGGTATGGCAACACTGAACCCCACTCTATGGAATGAGTCCCTACCTTGGATTATGAAGACATGTGTGTAGTCAAAGACATCTGGTTCAAGGCTGTGGACAGCAGCACAGCCATACTAGACTAAATGTCTTCCATATCTTCACACCTCTAACTGACAGTGTTCATGGTAATGCAGGTGGTGTATGCATACTCATTAAGGACAGATACATATCCAGATTTTGTGAAACACTATGATGTCCCAGAGACACTGCAGGTGCCATTCACTAATGGAAGAGCACATAATCAAGTAATAACTGGCTGCAGGGGCAGCTCCATGTTTCCACACACCCATTGTATGTATTTGTATGTTCATATGTCTACCAAGATATATCAGTACACCATGGCATTAAGTGACCACCAGACATGTTGCTTAGTCATGCTGCAGCTCACTTACCCAAAGCTTAGTCTACATCCTTAATTACAATGTCCTGGAACAGTGCTGTGACATCCCCACAAGAGGAATCAATGTATTGCAGCACATGTTTCCAATATGGGCAACCACTGCAGCCCACTGATGGCATGTATGCAGAGCTGTACACCCATGCATTATGTCAGCAACATTACAACTGCATGAACTCAGCTGTACCTGACAGGAGGAACACAGGCTCCTCATGGCACAGCAGACCTGTTTGGTGGACAACTGCCATTATCAGGCTGTACAATAGGAGGTGGGCATTGTTGTGTGACAGTTAGGGTGAGGGTGCCCTCCCAACATGGTGACACAACCTCCTCAGCTACAACAACCACATAGTGTTGTGATGTTCTGTAGACACTGTAAGTGACAAAATTAGTCACACAAACAAAGCAGAACCACAATGCACAATATAGTTACATGTGTAACCTTAAAGCACAGGTCCAGATTGTCAGTGAACTCTTACTTAATGATGCCACATAAAATGGGTTTGTACCCATAGGTAACCTGTAATTCCACATGTTCTGCATCAACTTTACTCCCCTGTCCTCATCACGTGTGAAGCATGACACTCCTATAACCAGTCCCATAATTCTGTATTTACAGAGCAGCAGGTCATACATGGCCTCTCTATGGAGGATTCACAGCATCTATTGCACATGCTAACATCCCAGGGTGCATCTTACATGAGATGTGTCATGGATTACTAACACCATTGGGAACACCTTGCAATCATTCTGAAACCACTGGCTGAACCCCAGCTGACTGGACAATGGCAATTGTTACAACCTTGCAAAGAGGTGGTGCATGCACTGACCACCAGAGCTATAGACCTCATTGCCTGAGTATCCATATCTGTATGGCCACAGGGGCAATCATCATGGAGCTGATCAGCACACATATATGTGATCTACATGCAGATGACTGTACACAGTTGGGATGTCTGGCAGGGTGATCATGACTGTTAAACATGGTGGATATTTCTGAGGCAGTCAAAAAAGACCTGGGTGAGGCGACATCAGGGCATACAACCCCCTGGTCTGAGACAAGCCATCTGACTATATTCCCCACTCAGGCATCATGTACAAAGCACCCACCTAGGCATCCATGGTACTATCATTGTAGGGGTCACTTAGCCCATTGATGGCACACATACTCAACCTAGGGACAGCCACCTCCAGTACCTGATCTGTAAGCAGCAGTGTTCAACAGGCTCACTCCTGGGTCATCTACTGCTTGGAATCCATTTAGCCATGATGCAAGCAAATACTGACTGTCTGTGGCTAACAATATTGACTGATGCCTGCAAAGTGTGAGCACTCATGGAGTTTGTGAGTTATATCAATATCCTACAAGAGGGTATTGATGAACAAATGCCTGTTTACATAATAATGGCCATAAACACCATGCAAATATACATGTAGTACCATTTGCATCAGTAACACCTCACCTATGTACCTGGTAAGTAGGATATCAGTCTCAACATGTGATGTACATACTCAGGGCTGAAAGAACTCAGCACACAGACCTAGCCACACAGGTTTACACCTACTGTGCCTGAGATCATTATGTTGCCCCACTGGTATGACAGGAATCATGTGTCATAGCTGAGAGCACAATCACCTGTAATTGACATACTCATAACCTACGTGCACATCAACATGCCAATATCTGAGTGCAATGACCATTTGGTAATGGACCTTTCCAAGCAGTACTGGCAATTGCACACAACAGTATGGTCCCTCACAAGGGAACTTCACGTCTTCAGCATGTGCTCAATGGGTATTGTCTGAAATGAGTGTCATTGTAACCTGTAGCATATAGACTACTCACAGGTGATCTCTGCCTTGCATGAGGGGCAATGTGTGACCATACTTGATTATAAATGTTGTGTATCTGTAGGTGGCATAGTACATGGATTAATCACTGTAATTACATTAACATAGTATGATGACGGTAATAATACACTCTGATGAGAGAGATTTGTCTAGTAGATGTTAACTCACCTTTGCAACAGAGCCCTGGCTAATGGCAAGCAGCGCACCTCAGTGCACCTCAGCACATGTCATCTGTATGACTGGTTGGGCAACAGTAATTTCACCACAGGGCTTCTGCCTGTGTCCCTCTTGGACTGGGGAAATATGCGCTGATCTTGTAAATAAGGGTTTACAGTTATCTACGATTGTGATATGACCAGCATGCTAGTGAGATTCAAATATCCAATGGTTGCATAAACTGATGTAAATTGCTATAACAGCCACACACATAGACATGGCTACATTGAGGATATTACCACTTCCAATTATTGCTTACAGGACACAGAATGGCGCACACATAGTGCAAGTTAGCTGTATGTAGATTAGAACACTTACCTATGTAATGGGATGCACTACAGATCACAGTACATGATGCACACACCACACCTCATGTGTGATAGTACTGTCAGTTTAGGACATATTATGCTTGATGTCATCAGCAGGCCAAGTTCTTGTCAGGCATTTGAATGGCCACATCACCTACTAGAGTTAAAATTCTGCAAAATGCTACTTCTTTGTAAATTACTGAGGTAATCATACTCATGCTATATAGACATGCACTAACTGGTCTACAGTGAGATTAGAACCCCTACCTATTTAGTCATAGACACTGCAGATAAGAGTACTTACTGCACATACCACAGCTTAAGTCCAATACTACAATGGCAGATGGTAGTCTTAAGGTAGATGACATCATCAGGCATTGTGGAAGAGGACAGTGTGGAAGTCAGCAGCAACTTACAGGGCCAGAAAGTGGATAACCATTGCACTTTGATAGCCAATGAGAGTTTCTCAGTTGTTTGGTAGGGGGATACACACACAAGCACAACATGGCCTGCAGTGATATTAGAACCCCTACCTGTCTAGTCTTACATACTACAGATCACAGTAATTATTGCACACATCACGGCTTAAGTCAGATGCCACAATTGCAGATGGCAGTCTTAAGGTAGATGACATCATCAGGCCTTGTAGACAAGGGCAGTTTGGAAGCCAGCAGCAACTTACAGGGCCAAAACATGGATAACCGTAGATGTTTGATAGCCAATAAGGATTTCTCAGTTGTTTGATAGGGACACACATGCACACACACTCCAAGTGGCCTGCAGTGAGATTAGAACCTGCACTGATCTAGTATTGCACACTATATAGCACAGTACTTATTGTATGCACCACAGCTGCTGTCTGTTTTATATGTGATTGCAGGGAAACTACTTGTGGATTACACAAACTAGGCTTGAGTTGAACAGCATCTGTGGCCTACAGAGTGATATTGCTTCATGGTGTTATCTGCATCTAGTATCCTAGCAATTATATAACTGTTCCTATCCCTGCTATGTGTCTACAGTTACCAGTATGGCCATATGTGGCTGATTGCACTTGGATGGGGAAGCCTGTGAGCAGGGACAATGTGCCCTGTCCATGCATATGTATACAACATTGTATATTACACCACCTGCTCACCTGTTTTTGTCTATGTGGTGACACCAAGCAGGCACAGGTGTCTGTAGGTAAGTGCATTATGTACTGTTCAGCCCCTACTTTTGATCCTTTGAGAAACATTATAGATGTGTAATGTAGCAGCTTTACTCATCAGTATTAGGGCATGCATGACAATATAGACATCCACACATATATTCCTGTATATAACAAATATAACAGGGATGTATATATAAATGTAGCTCTGTGTGTGTGTGTGTGTGTGTGTGTGTGTGTGTGTGTGTGTGTGTGTGTGTGTGTGTGTGTGCGTGCATGCGTGCGTGTGTGTGTGTGTGTGTGTGTGTGTGTGTGTGTGTGTGTGTGTGTGATATGTATATGGTTAGATAGATATATGGGTAGAGACTGAGATGTATGTTTTTATACATGTATATAGCTCTATATACATATATATATATATATATATATATATATATATATAGGTATATATGTATTTGAAACTACATAGAGATGCATATACTATGCATGTTATAGGTATATATGTATTTGAATGTATTTTCTTTCTTTGTGAGGTTCTTGCTGCCCCATAGTGCCTTTTTTAGGCAAGATTCAAATGACAAATTCACACCGTAACAGGAACAGGCAAGCAAAAACTGAGGGTGATGCTACTCAATGCTAGAAGTCTAAATCTCAAAATGCACTCACTCATGGCACTCCTTAAAATGGAGAACATTGATATCTGTGCAGTGACTGAGACCTGGTTCAAGACTTCAGAGAGCACCCCCGCACTACCAGGCTATAACTCATACCACAATTTTCGGCCATGTAACCTGGACCAGAACACCAAAGACGGAGGTGTGTTCATATTCATTAAGGATATCCACACCTCCAGGCTAGTTGCTCAGCATGATGCTGCTGAGGTTATCCTAGTGAAACAAACTCTGGGCAAAACTGCAATCCAAATTGTAGCTTGCTACAGATCACCTACCATGTCCCAGGATTCCCACTCCTCTTTTCTTGATGTACTGGAAAATTTTAGGGTTCAACCGAACACCCTAATAATGGGCAATTTTAACTACCCCAGAATTAACTGGGAAAACTACTCATGTACCAACTCCTTCACTCAACGCTTTATGGAATTCATAAACTCCAATGCCCTGGATCAACTTATCCACACCCCCACCATGGGCAGCAATATCCTAGATCTAGTCATTAGCAACATGAGTGACTGGTGTTCCACACCTGAAGTCAACACCTCATTGGTCCAGTCTGACCATAAGCTAATTACCCTAGATATCCACATCCTGCCCCCACCCCCATTAAGGAAACCATGGTAAAAAATTTCTCTAAAGCCAACTTCATGTTTCTTAAGACAGAAGTGGTGAACTTCATAACACCCATGCAGATGGACAATACAGTTATGACTACTGAATCCTACACAATTTCACTTTATAAGCACTTACATCAGTGCATGGATCATGCTATCCTAAACAAAACTAAGATGCTATCCTCAAAAAAGGAAGCCAATCTGGTGGTCCCCTGCCATAAACAAACTGTACAACAGAAGGAAGAAACTGTTGCAAAAGAGAGTAAAATCCCATGAGTGGAGGAGCTCCCTGGTCAGTCTCAGTAAGAAGCTGTGATCCCTGATAAAATCCTCCAAAGCTAGTTATGAAAACAAAATTGCCACTGATTCTAAAGACAACCACAAAGCAATCTATAGCTATGTCAAGAATCTCAATGGCAACACTCAGATCTGCTCTGAGTTACAGCACAATGGCACTAAATATACAGACCAAACTGATATTGCCAACATCCTGGCAGATAGGTTCAGTGCTAACTTTACCACCCTCTCACCCCCTAAAGAGCCCATCTCTATACCGGAAGAATGCAAAGTTCCTGTAATCATGGCTGCACAGGTAAAAACCACACTCTCCAAAGCCAAGAACACAGCATCCATGGGACCAGACAACATCCCAGGCTGCGTTCTACATGAACTACAGAACGAACTAGCACCCCACCTAAGTACCACATTCAATCATAGCCTCACCTCAGGCTTTGTGCCTGCTGAATGGTGCACAGCGATGGTTATCCCACTCCACAAGGGGGGAGGCACTATGGACCCCAGGAACTACTGCCCCATTAGCCTGATGAGCCTGGTATGCAAGGCCATGGAACGTATCATCATGGAACTTATAAACAAAGACATTGGTAATCTGCAAACTCTGGGCCCCACCCAGTTCAGGTTTGTAAAAGGCAGATCATGTCTCCTAAACCTGATAGACTTCTTTGAAGCAGTCACCAAAGCTGTAGACAAGGGTAAGGTGGTTCACACAGCCTATCTAGATCTTGCCAAGGCATTCAACACCATCCCCCACTCTGGAATTATAGATAAATTCACTAAACTACTTATAAATCCCTATGTCACAAGATGGGTTGCTAACTGGCTCACTGACAGAACCCACACTGTGAAAGTAGCAGACTCCAAATCCGACTTCAGACCAGTGACAAGTGGAGTACCACAGGGTTCAGTCCTGGGTCCTCTCCTGTTTGGTATCTACTTCTCTGAAGTACAAGCTAACACAGAAGGTCTTTGGCTAACAAAGTTCACAGATGATTGCAAACTAGGAGCCATAATCAAAACTCCTAATGATGTGGACTTCCTACAAAAGGGCCTCACTGAGACAGATGCTTGGTGTCAAAGCCATGGCCTCAAGCTCAATGCCAAAAAGTGCATTGTCATCCCCTTTGGTAAAAACTCTGTACCCATGATCTACAACATAGGCGGTAATATACTTAGCACCGAAAGTGTGATAAGAGACCTTGAGACACAAGTGGACAGTAGTCTTTCCTTTGATAATCACATTGCCACAGTAGTCAGGAAATCCTTCTACGTGGCACACCTCATCACAAAAGTTTCTCATCCAGGAAAAAAAGAGGTCATTGTTCCCCTCTACTCATCACTCATTAGACCTATTATAGAGTACAATGCCCCTTTTGGTATGTACCTCACCAGACATCTACAACAACTGGAAAGACCACAGAAATACCTCACAAAGAGGATTACCAGCCTCAAACAGATGCCCTACACAGACCATCTAAAAAAACTCCAGCTTTACTCTATCGCATATCGCCTACTCAGAGGTGATCCCTGCCTAACATACAAAGCTATGTCAAACCCAGAGCTGTTGGACATGCTCCACTTAAAGAAATCCCAATCCCTCCGAGCTACACACTCTAGGGACCTAAACCTTGTCACCACAATCAACATAACATGCCAGAGGGATTGATTCCTGTCCCAGAGACTTTCCATACTCTGGAATAAACTACCTATTTATATCAAACAAAGCTCCTCATTAGCACTCTTCAAGAAAAATCTTGATGATTGGATGGGAAATAGGAAATTCACCCCGAGGATCACTTCTGTGGCTCTGCTCAACAGTGGCACAGGGAAATAATGTTCTTGGGTGGCAAAAGCCAGGGTACCTTTTTGGCTGGGCTTGTTTAGGCCCCAGAGCCAATAGCCTAGTACCTACCTATGAACCTATGAACCTATAAAACTACATAGAGATGCATATACTATGTATGTGAGAGAGAGCTAGTAACAGACGGATGTGTATGCATATATGTATGTATGTATGTATAGACATATCTATACATAACAGGTCATTTCGATCAAGGTGCAATAGGATTGCGCTCAGTTTAACTAAGTGTATGGGCATGCCCAGTGGAACTGTCAGTGCTTTTAAAGTGAGTAGAGGCCACACCTACCTGCACTCCAGTCTGGGATTTTGTGTGTTACGGACACTGACATCTGTCCCTTTTTCTGCATCACTGCACTTCACTCAAAATGTCTATGGCATTCTCCAGCTGTCTGACATAATTAATATGTGACAGAGGTTCATAATGTTACAGCACACAGACTGACAGTCTGTAAAAACACCAACATAATAATACCACATATTCAAAACATGTGGATATCTCCAGATTTTAACCATCAACAGCATCACCCCTGCTAACTTCCCTAGTCCACTGAGCCACACAAGCTTCCAGCCAGAGAGTAGTTATTCATCACACAATAAAAATCATACATATGTACATAATTATTCCTGTGTTAAGTGGCACATATTATGTGTGCTCGAGTTCTATGTTACTGCCTTGAGTTTGCCTGGACTGCTGATATACCACTGACGACCTACTGTTGAAGCAGTTAATGGTGAAACTGCTGTATTGGTTGTGGGGGACCAACACCACATATTGTGCTGGGATACACAGTAGTCCAACTATCATGTGAGCCCACTGTTTAACATCTCCTTTGACTGATGTAGTGCATATTCCAACCATGAGGCATAGTGAATATTAAGGAACACATACTAGTGGACCGGGTAACTGTAGTCCAATGCGGAAGACACTTGTGTCCAAATAGTCCACTATATTTACTTGCAAAAATGCAGCAAAGCCATAGATACAACAGCATTTTATAATAATCCTTACAAATAGTGTGTAGGTTAGGGACTTACCTTGTGAATGCAGTGTTGACAGAACTGTTCAGGGCTGAATTTGTCTGATGCAAGCAGTACAAAGCCAATACATGTATAGCTACAGGTTGTTTGGGTTGTCTGGCATAATTTTTACTATATGTATGTGACTAGGAGTAATGTGTCAGTGTCTAGGGCCCTAGGTTGTCAGTGGATATGCTATGCATTGTCTCTTAATCAAAGCTAGGCCATACTGGACATGCCTATGTCTGCCTACAGTGACATCATCAGAGGATTCCTCCTCCAAGTTATCCTGTGACTGTGGCTGTGTTGACCTAGGCAGTGGTGGAGGGCTATGTATCCCTTCCCTTTGCTGATCCTGTTGCAGCTGTTTCCACAGGATCATATTGTGTAGCATAGCACATACTGTGAACATATGTGCACATGTGGCTGAAAAGTACTGCGGAGCTCCACCAGATATATCAAGGCACTGAAACCATGACTTCAGAAGCCCAAACACATGCCCTATGAGGTTCCTAGTTTGTGTGTGTGCCTCATTATGGCATTCTTTGGTAGGTGTGTGTGCATTTCTGATGGGTGTCATCATCCTCAGTTTCAGGGCGTAGCCAGCATCCCCCAGTACATGGCCAAGTGGGATGTCCCACCTATCAAATATCTGGTACAGCTGTGATGCATGCCAGATATGGAAGTCATGATAAATGCCAGGCATGCCAGCACACACATTCATGATAATCCCCTGGGCATTCCTCACAACCTGTCAGTTGATGGAGTGGTACCCCTTGCGGTTGGCATAGATTCTAATCTCTTCAGCAGGTGGTGCCTTGATGTGTACATGAGTGCAATCTATGGAACGCAGTACTTCAGTGTAGTGCTACATGGTAGAAATGTTGCATAATCCTGGCCCTCACCTCAGCGGTGAGTTGAAAAGAAATGTGCTCACCAGCATGTGGAAGCATGGCATCCAGGAAATGGTGGAGTACCTTGGATGGTGATGCCTGTGAGAGCCATATTATGTCCCAGGTGGTCTTTGGAATGTATCTGTCACTAGTATCCTAAGGGCTATACATACCTTTGTTTCCACTGGGATGGGTTCCCCTCTGTTGACTCTGGGTCTGAGTTGAGGGCGGCAAAGCTCAGTGAGTTCTTGTAGTATGTCCCTGTCCACCCTGTAGTGCTCTACAATCTCCAGCTCATGTAGCTCCTGGAAGGTTACCCTGGGTCTGACCACTCTTTTCCTTCTCTGTCTAGGCCTGTTGTCAACAGCAGCAGCAGCATTGACTTCAGCATCTCGCACATACAGATGTAGCAGACCTGAAGCAGCCCCTAGCATTCGCTCAGTTAATATTCCCAATTCTGTACTCCAATTGTGCAGAGAATTGGTCAAAAATCAAAATGTATTGTGTATGCATACTTTATAAAACTCTGCTGTAAGTGCAGACTGTGTGATTGGGTAAGTATGATGCATTAAACCATTCTACAATATAATTAACATCATTTTATGGCCCTATTTTAGGTAAAACTAATTAAATACATTTTTTTTTTTAAAACATGTTGAGTGCGGTTGTGCGCCGTGCAGACACACACACAGAAGGTAAACAAAGCTTAGAAGTTACTGGACACACCCCCTATTGGGGACACACTCAGTCAGGTAGTGCTCCATGCAGTCTTGTGCACCTAAGATGAAATAAGCTTAGAAGTCAGTAGACACATCCCCCCTGGTGTCAGCTACCTCCTATGCAAACAGCAACATGGGTCTATGCATACACAAAGGGGATATGTGGATAAGATTACTCCTTTCTGTTATTCAGTACCTCCCCTTCATTTGCATAGGTATCTGTGCTCACAGCCTGGAAACTACACACTTCAGAGCCCAACCACTTTAGCAACAGCACCAATGCACCATTGTAGGGACTCCAAGTACAGTCCTGTAATACATTTCTGTCACTTTATTTGTTTTTTTACAATTTTTTTTCTTTTTCTTTAAAGCATGTTTGTGCATTGTGGCATGTCATGCAAACATGCCCAGATTATTAAAAAAAATGTTAATTTAAGTTACTTCCTATAATTTTTCTGACATACAGGATGATAGTTTCGGCCATATGTGTATGTAGTATGACATTTCTGTCCAAATATCTACAGTTTTACAACCAACCCTTTTTGTCTGTCTACACTCCTGTACATGGCACTTTTCTGTGTACACTACAGACACTGACACAGGGTCTAAACAGGTCTATATGACAACGTCAAACTCACAGGAGTCTAAACATTGTAATATCAATCCAAAATGTTCGAAAAACGAAAATAGCAAAGCCACTGCACACAGATTTTTTTCCCAGGGAAAAATTGGTGGGCAGTTTTTGGGGCTTTGCTATTTCCTCCACTGTGGTGCAATCTCAGAGTTGGTATATTTAAGTGAGGGGTGTGGGGGGCAAAGACTCCACATTAGTTTAAGTTTAAAGTGTAAGTGCTTTTTTTTTTTGTACCGGAACAGTGATTTTTTTCCCTGGGAAAAAAATCGTTGTTCTGTGTTTTCGTAATTCTTGGGTTTCGAACTTCATGGTTCGATATTACATCATTCAAACTCCTGTGAGTTTGATGATGTAATATAGACCCGGTCTAAAAAGATGCCTGTCTGCTTGCTGGATCACTCTTCCTGCCTCATTTGCATGAGATTCACCTGCTTATGAGGTGATTTGCACGCCACGGAAGTTTCAGTGTTGGCACGTGCGTGCATGACGCTCAACACTGCTTACTGAATCTAAAAATGTTCATGGCCATGTAAGCAGCACAGCGCGATGCCTACATGGAAAAAAAAGTGTAGGCTTTATTAAATTCCCCCATAGATTTAGATATCTAAGTGTTTGAAAAGGATAATTACTAGTGAGTTTGAAACATAAAACATTGAACAAACTCATTTTCAATTACTGTTATTTCTCACAAAGATTGTAGAAAAAAGTAATCACAAGTATAAATCAGTAAGTTACATTTCTGATTGTCTTGACGCTCCAGGAGATTAAATATAGCAACTCTGGGTCACACAAACTTGAATAAAAGGGAAAAGCTCTTGAAGTAAGAGCTGATCTAATGAACTTCGACTGTTGCATAATTCAACCTGTTGTACCACTGAAGAAAAACACCGCCATTTCTGCATATAAAGAAATGCATATAGTGATAAATCATATAATACCCTCCTGTGTGTCTTATTTATTTGTTGATAGAGATTCAAAACTTTAATTCATGTCTTTGCAAAGGCATTGATTTTGTGGAGGTGCTGGAGATCATTGAGGGTTGGATCCTTTACAGCATAGAAAACTAGACAACAATCACCTTGCAGAAGACTATAAAAAGCATAGCATATGGACAGAGAATCAAGCCTGTCCTGTAGCTGAGGCTTTTAGTCTGATGTGCCTTTCAGTTCTAAACCTCTTTTGCTTTTCTAACTGCATGATATGTTTGGATGGATACATACTAACAGGGGCAGTATATTCTATACATGATCTGATGAGGGCAGAATATAGGGAAATAACATCTTTTTACCTGGATGATGTAACTTTAATTAATAATTCTGTTAGAAGGCTTTCCTGACTATTGCTGTCATGTATTTTCAAAGGAGGTAGAAATGTCCATGAAGGTGCTGACAACCTTATTAGATTGGAGTGGGGTGCTATATATAATATACTGTAAGCTGCTTTTGAGATTTGTTTTACTAAGGGAGACAGTGTTGCACTCACATTTAATTAAGCTTGTTTCTTATACACAAATGATTTGCAAGGTTTAACCCTTGCTGTAGTA
The DNA here is from genome assembly GCF_019279795.1 of Protopterus annectens. Classification (NCBI taxonomy): domain Eukaryota; kingdom Metazoa; phylum Chordata; order Ceratodontiformes; family Protopteridae; genus Protopterus; species Protopterus annectens. The sequence goes on along the minus strand of NC_056728.1, from coordinate 1,890,437,850 downwards.
ATACAATATTAGATCTTGGGCAAATGCCTGCACTCAGCTTGCAGTCATTGACAAATTTAGTTAACCAAATGGCTGAGTTAACCGTCACTATTTTGTTTTCTGAGGTGCCGGTTGCTACTCTGGCTATATGGATTCTATCTGTAAATCGGTTTGACACACATCTTACAAAAACAAGGGTATATCCTTTAAGCTACTGTGATTATTAACAGTTATATCATGGATCTTGTTACATGCTATACATTGCATGGCTGCTATTTGCACCTTCAGTGACTTTCTCAAACAAGTTACTAAATTAAGTAGGCACACCAAAACATATCATTGAAGGAAAATGTGCAGCAAGGTTTGTAATACTGGAGCATTAAAAATCAGATGGAATACATTCCAAGGCTTTGCCAATTATGCTTGTTAACCTGATGGATCTATAGTCCCTGGTATCTGAGCAGTAACCCCCTTTATGGAACAGTATAATGATACCACAGAAACATGCCCTGTAGCTGTGATTAAGTTGAACAGTTTTAGGAGGAACTCTAAGAGGATGAGTTTGATGCTGTTGATTATACAACCAAATATATTGTTGGGCTCCATAGGAGTTGTATTTTTAGCTTTTGGAAGTACTGTTGGCACATGTTCCATAATAATCTTGGGAATGGAAAAGACAGGGATTTGTGGAACTTCAGTGGCTATTTCTGTTGGGAAGTTGGCACTACATTAGAAGTATATTACAACACTTTAGGGTCATAGTGGGCAATACTGACTGTTAGTTCCTAATTACTTTGAACAAGTTAAAAAAGGATTTATGATAATCTTTGGACTTGAATTATTATATGAATTCATGATCTGCTTTGGTCTTCCTTATTACAACTAAAACATTTGTAAATCTTTTTCATAGAGCCTTTAATGTGAGTAGATTTGAATTCCTCCATTTCTTATGCATGTGCCAAATACATCGACTCTAAATTGAAACCAGTGTTGAAATTAGAAGATCAAATATGCCATGACTCTTAGCATTTCCTTGAGTCTATCAACAATTTAGAATTTAATGAGAATTTATTTTTTCTTACGGTAGATATCAAGGACTTATACACTGTAATACCCCAACAACTTGGCATTGAATGGGTTAGGGAGTTCCTTCCCCTTAAAGGTTTAGATAACCAGGAAATGTATGTCATAGAAATACTTTTAGAAATAGTATTATCCAATAACTTCCTTTATTTTAATAATGAACTTTTTCCTATAAAAAATTGGGGTGGCAATGGGAGCTTCATGTGGTAGTAGTTTTGCAAACAGTGTGATGGCATACTGGGAAAGATCCTTTCTATTTAATCACCAGCCATTCAAGGAACATGTCTGGTGCACTAGGCACCAGGATGACATGTTCTTTTTGTGGAATGGGGAGGTTGCTCTGATACAGTCTTTTATTATGGAAATTAAATCCTTTACACGTTTTTTGGATTTTACTTTTCAAGTGGGGACCGAGCAAATTGATTTTTTTGGATATACACCTTAGGAAGGATCATTCCAATCACCGCTTTAGAACCACCATTTACCGCAAGCCCACATACTCTAATTCATTCCTACATTTTACTAGATGCCACCCACTGCACCAAAAAAAAGCAGTAGTAAAAGGACAAGCAGTAAGGGCAGCTAGAATGGTGTCAGACTATGGTGATTTTATTTTAGAATGCAAACTACTAAAAACTATGTTCTGTAAATGAAGCTACCCAAGTGCCTTTATTGAATTAATTTTTGATGAAGTTATTGGGAACAGAGTCTTGGGCCATTTTAGGCACTTGTTACGTAAAGGCTATGACATGAGTTCCATAGTAGAACAGAGTGAATTGCCCCTTAGTACTAGAAGCATTCAGGCTCCTAGTCAAACCATTAGATTTTTAACCACTTTCCAAATAGATGCTTATGTCATTAGGGAGATTATTAACAAAAACTGGATTTTCATTTCCGATGATACCCAACTTAGAAATTCTTTAATTTCAACTCTACAACTGACATTTAGAAAGTCTCGAACCTGAAATGTTTAGTCCCAAGGTCCTTCAGAACTTCTAGAAGGAAGTTGGGCATGAATAATTGTGGCAGATGCCATCAATGTAGGCACATAAAAATAACAAATAAAGTAAAAATCAGAGACAGAGAATACCACATTTATGGTAGATATAACTGTGATTCTCAGGGGGTAGTCTATGTAGCTACCTGCGACCTATGTGAGGCATTTTACATAGGAAAGACTGAGAGGAAGATAAAATCAAGGATTTATGAACATCAGTATAGCATCCATTACTAATAAAATAAACACTAATGCTCTAGCTAGACACAGCTCAGTTTTTTCTGACCACCGTTTTACATTTGTGGTATTACAACAAATGGAGTTTAAACAGAGAGGTGGACCTTGGGAACTCAAATTGGAAGAAGCAGAACTAGAATGTCCAGTTAGAACAGCAGCGCACATTTTCCCTGGATTGAATGAGGCCCTATCTATTAAATGTTTATTAAAACTGAAGGCCCTCACTAGCTAGTAATGTTCTGTAATATGCATACAAATACTATGGTCCCCTGATGACATCTTCTGTCTCGACGAGTTGGTATTGTGCATTCATAAAACATGCTTGATTTTCGGACTTTGGTGTTTTTTTGGTATAATAATAATCAAACTTCTTTCAGGATTTTATCTGTTCAACAGAATGCATAAACATGTGGTAGACTTTAGAAATAACATAGAGCTGAGTATATGATTTTATACTATTTACATGCGATAAAATAGATTTTACATGTGTTTTAGTTTTACGAATAAGACACATAACCTATGTGTTTATGTTCATTTACATTTAGCGTATTCGATTGGTTCTTTTTGTGAATTTAATGCATGATCAGATTTTAATATTGTGGTGCATAATTTACTAGAGTTTAGAGTTTAACATGTATGCATTTTTGTATGGCTTTTGTACAATGAGAGTGCTAATATTCTTTAGGTGGTATAGAACTTGTTGACTTAGACATACATGATCATTTTTACTTTTAAATAACGTCTGTAAAAGTTTTTTCTTTCCTTCCCATAATGGGAATGTTTTTTATAGCAGATAGCTCTTTAAACTTTAAAAATAGGCAATGTTGCTTTAATTTTGAATGTATATTATGACATCATTTTTGTGGCTATCAGTTCATTGGCTTTGGACTTTTTGAAGAAGTTTTAAGTTGGGAGACTGGGAGCAAGTTGTTTTACTTAGTCTGAAGAAGCTGATACACTGGTGTCAGTGAAAGCGCTTACAAGAATTAAGTGTTGAAGAATCCGTTGCCTGCTCGTTTTTTCGTTTACTGTGGCATTAAAGGTTTGTTCTAGATTTGAATTCATTATAGGTCTTAATTATATTTTCTTCTTTAATTATACAGCTTATTAATGCTGGGCTTTCAACCAGTGTGGTTTATGTTATGTTCCCTAATACATCTGATTCTGTTTCAGACAACTTGGTGTTAGCAATGTGTTAAATGGTAATAGAATTCATTGGCATAAATGACAGCTAAGGTTACACGGGGCAAGAAATCATGCAAGTACATTTTTAAAGCTCATCATATTTTAGCTGGGATTCATTAAGAGCTACACTTCATGTAGCAGTTGTGTTGATGTAGTGCAGCACTGACAGCATGATGGTATGCAATTTGGTATTCATTAAGTTGCTCTACACAATGTGTAGAGACTCACAACAAAGTGGAATGAAATAATATTCCAATTAAACCATAAGGAGCTTAAGTACATACTAATTAACCAATCCAATATGTTGGCGCTATCTGGGAAGCTATAAAGCAATCATGTATACCTGGTGTAGGCTTTTGCCATGTATACCTAAACCTTTTGGAATACAGGCACGATTACATTTAGTGAAAAAAAAAAACATGTTAGGGGTTCCTGCTTCTGTTATTATGCTGTTGTGCAACTGGCTTTAAATCAGGGTGCTGCTGCCACCAGACCTCAGGCAAGAAGAAGAAGAAAGGTATTTAGATCCTATTTGACATATCCTGGACTGCATGAAACATAAATTATTGAGAAATACAGGGTGGACAGGGAAGCACTGGAAAAAATATACAGCCTTTGTCACCCCCACTTCAGGCCCTAGGGAAATCATTAAGAACACATCCCACTGGAAACAAATGTGTGTTTAGCATTACGTATACTAGCTAATGATACCTTTCAGGGATCCACAGAAGATATATTATGGGTGTTACAGGCATCTTCCTCTACAATATTTCATCAGTTTTGAAATGCAATGCTACTATATACAACATAGCATATCTGTTTCCCATGAACACCATCATGAAGTGTTGGGGACCATAGACTGCACACACATAGAAATAAAAGCTCCACCAGAAGAGCAGGGAAGGAGATACATCAACATAAAAGGGCTCCACTGCATAAACTGCCAGGTTGCTTGTAGTGCCCAAGGGATCATCTACAGTGTTCATGCAGGTAAACCAGGCAGTTTCCATGACTCACACATATGGCACACTTGTGAGCTGTACACCAGGTTTGCTGGGAGTGACATCAATCAAGGGCATCTATTGAGGGATGCAGGTTATGCACTGGAGCCTTGGCTCATGATACCCATGAGAAACCCACACAAATGCAGTGAGCTTTCTCTGTAGTACCAGGTGTAATAGCAGTGAGCTACTGGTCACAGCACAGATGAAAACAGTGTTCAAATCCCGATCATTGTCTTTATTTACAGATGGTGTCATGATGACAAGACTAGGACTGCAAATGTATCAGTGAGTATGTGGCTTCCCCAAATGTTATCAGTAATGCATATGTGACAAAATGAGGTACTGTCAGCACAGCTAGCTGGAATTTTGTAAATAATCATAAGTCATTTGTGAATACCAACATGATTCATATGCTTGTGTTACAAATGTATTATAACTGTGTGTCATATAAGATGGTTTGTACAGATGTGTGCTGAAGAGATATTTTGTAGAGTACTCAGCTTAGAGATGTGTCCACAGTGTACCGCACTGGAAGAGAAAAGACATGTACATAAACTATTGTAACTGTGTAAATGTATATATCTTAACAGTGGAAACTGGAACATAGAGGGTTAACTTGCAAAACTTCAGAAATATAGTTGAAATTAAATTATTTTATAACTGTGCCATAAAAGATGGTTTCAGTGCAGCAAGGAGACTGGATGTCTAAAACTAGGGAGTCTTCTGCATTGTATTGTAAGTGTTTTATTGTGTTGTGGCTTCCAGCAGCTGCAAACATCTGAGGGTTATGCATTTTCACAGGGAGATGCTAAATGTTGGCAGTTTCTATCAATGGGGGTTAAGCTTGGGAACTAAAGTCAGATAACAAAAAGTGATGTCATCCTGCAAGCTAACCCAGCAGTAACATTTGATATTAATTTAAGAACTCTGAAAAAGGGAAAGCATTCTGTATTCTGATTTGGACCCAACATCATCAGCTAAAAGATCCATTTACAACACTTGCCTTGTGGTAATAGTAAGTTAACTAGGGTACAGTAATTTCTTTTAGATATAATTAGGAATAGACCTGAGCTTAATTTAGATGTTCCCCGGGATTCATGAAGCTTGCGCCAGGCGCAGGTGTAGCGTAGGTGGAATAACACCAAATATGGCCGTCAGGCGATTCAGGTACGAGCCAATACCACGTGCACTACCGGCGTACGCCAGAACTGCGCAGCCCTCGGCATAGGTATGCTGATCACTCCATGTGCAGTGTCGCACCATGCAAATGAAGGCATATAGCGATCCATGAAGTGGTGCAGGTGTAGCGTAAGGCCAAGGAAATGTAAACCAAAAAACACGGTTTACATTTTCCCAAACAGAACATCTGAGCTATGGAAGCGGACCAGACTCATGTATTACAAAGTTAACATATGCCAGTGGCTAAATACACAGCCAATGGCATAAGAAAGGATGCACAACACCTAAAAAACAACTTTAATGTCATGTCCACAGTAATGCAAAGTACAACCGCAGGGCATGTGTGCGCAAACTGGAACATAAATAAAATACATAATAATGTCATAAAATAGCAATGTAATACAAATCAGGTGTACACAATAATACACAATGGTAGGCATAGAACACCACAACCAAGGTGCAAGGGATGCTAAGGGCCTGCGACAGTGTTCGGCGCGGTAACTATGAATTAGTAGTCAATGCCATGCAAATGAGGCAGATAATACTGAATCGCAAATGTCCCGCCAGATGAAAGTTGAACCATATGGGGCAGCGCTATAACACCGAGGAGTGGCTCAGAGGAGATACATGACATCAGCAGAGGGGTGTGCCACCATAGCAGTAAGCACATTGGCGCAATGCAAATCTGGCCTATCCGTTGCTAAGCAAAGCTGCAGGACAGGGGTGGGGAGGAAGGTATAGAATCGTTTAGTTGAGAGCATACATGGTGCCCAAAAGCACATGTGTACGGGGATGAAAACGTGCCCGAAACCCAGTAAGCGGATGCACGCAGGGCAAACAATAGCACAAACAGGAAGGTCAGGGGAAGAAAAGAAGGAAATGCTGAAATAGGGTAAATGGCATACTAATGAGCAATCAACACCAATCAACTCACGGCGGCCAATCGACGTCAGCTGTCAAGTCTGCTCGCAGAAACCTGCAAAACAGGATAGGGGAGGCATTGGAATGCAAAGAAAAGAGGGGAGGCATTGGATTGCAAAGATAGGAGATCTGTCATAGCAGAGCAAAGCAAACCAACAGTAGACCGGCAATAGCACACATTACGCAAGATACACCAGGTCTAGGAAAGTACAAATTAAAGCAGGCTGCCATATGCATGCCAGAAAATGGTAGGCAGAATGTGCAGAAATGTAAAGGGAAGGTCAAGAGGTAATCCACAGCAGCCAAATGTAACTCAACACCAAGGGCACCACAATAGTATTTCCGGTAGTAAAACACATAAGATATCCTGTAGCTATGATCATACATACACACCCTATGACATCATCTGTGTTCACAGCACAATAGTATAAAGTGTGAAAGCACCCTACACACACCTGTGAATTCCCAAACACTGCACCATAGGTGTAAACACATGGGGAACTTTTAAAATGCACATGTTGGGAGCTGCTGTAGCTGTGATTCATCAGAGACTGACGGTATTGTGGAGGATGATGCCGACAACCACCGCAGGCCCCGGAGGAGGAGAAGAGTGTTCAGACCAAGGGTAACCTACCAGGGGCTACATGATCTGGAGATAGTAGAGCGTTACAGGGTGAACAGGGACATCTTACAGCAAATAGTGGAGCTGTGCCGACCATGCCTGAGAACCAGAAATAACAGAGGGGAACCTATCCCAGTGGACACGAAGGTATGTGTAAGCATGCGAATACTAGCCACAGGTACCTTCCAAAGGCCAACTGGAGATATAATTGGGATCTCACAGGCATCAGCATCCAGGGTACTACACCAGTTCATGGATGCCATGTTACCAGATGCCAATGAGCATATATACTTCCCCCGAACTCAGGAGGAGTTGGCCAGCAATATGCGTCACTTCCACCATGTGGCACACTACCCGGAGGTACTGGGTGCGATAGACTGCACGCACATACAAATCAAGTCACCACCCTGTGAGCATGGTAGGCGCTACATAAACCGCAAGGGATTCCACTCCATCTACTGCCAGGTCATGTGCAATGCCCAGGGCATAATCATGGATGTGTGTGCTGGCAGCCCTGGAAGCTACCATAACTCCTATATCTGGCATGCCTCACAGCTGTATCAGGTATTTGTCAGGGGGGACATCCCACATGGCCACCTTGTCGGGGATGCTGGCTATACACTGGAGCCATGGATGATGACTCCCATCAGAAATGCACACACACCCATGCAAGAATGCCATAATGAGGCACACGCACAAACCAGAATCATCATAGAGCATGTGTTCGGGATGCTGAAATCACGGTTCCGGTGCTTGGACACATCTGGTGGAGCCTTGCAGTACTCTCCAGGCACATGTGCCTACATCATCATAGTATGTGCCATGCTACATAATATGATCCTGCGGAAGCAGCCGCAGCAGGGACAAAATGGTGAAGGCCCTCATAGCCCACCGCATTTGCCAAGGCCATCATAGGCACAGAGGGATTCAGACAATGAATACACTGTGCCAGCCCCAGTAGGCAGCCAGAGGCATGCCCAATATGCCCATGCCTTGGCAGAGAGGGAACATATAGCACGTACGCTGACAGTGTAGGCCCCTATGGACTGACACACCTCTCCACCTGTACACACAGTAAAATGGATGGCACACAAGCACGACCACCTGTAAATTGTAATGTATAGGTGGCCCACTGTGTGAATCCTACATAGGCAGCCCAGAAACATTGTACACACAACAGCTATTGGAACATGGAATGTCAACACCTGAACAGTACATGCGACTATCATCATATGTTGGTGCTGTGTGTATAGGTACCCAGGTACATCGGTGGGTACATGGCCGATTGTCAGAGGCCATACACCAAATGGGGCAAACAGTGTCCGCTGTCGCCACAACATCGAGTAACCAACTGTCACATAGAGGAGCAGAGGCAATCGTGGGAGCACATGTGTTTAAGCACTGTTCTGCAGACACTCAGCATGGAGTCCCTGCTGCGTTAATGAGGAGCTCCACATAACATAATCATGGATGTTGTGTCAAGGCATGGGGTGTACCCATGACAGGTATTCGTCACCCCAGCATGCTCCACCCACGGTCGTTTGAAGGTGTAGCACAGTATCGTGTGTGGCTCACTGTGATATATATACCCAATGCCGGAGCACATACAGTAAACATCACATGGACATGCCAATAACTGGACTCATCAATATGTAAACTAACTGAGTTACCCATGTGATTGCAGTATGGAGTAACAGCTGTAGTGTACTCCACGTACAAAATGACATAACACGTGTACATATCCCAGATGGCCATATGTTAAATGCAGTGACTGTCGTGCATGTTCCCGGTCCCACATCCTGCAAGGGATGTAACATAATCCTGAAGGCACGAGTAATGCATGTCCGATGCAGGTCATCAGATCCATATGTTTAGCACACGTAACCAGGAATATACGTTGTCCACTGCTGGTAAGCGACGTTTAAATATGACTTTATGGATATGCGCAAAACAAGGATAAGCTACTCCGAATATCACACAGATCAAGGTGAATGATGTCCAGAACAGGTGAAACCAGCATTATATACCCCTGTACTAATAGCACCTGCTCTGAAGGGTAAAACGACCACTGCCAGGTGTAGAACACGCAATCATGTATAGAATCACCTAACACTATTGCTAGGCAAGATGTACCTATGGTAGGGTTGTCACCTCTTCAAAGTACTAATGTGGGACATACGTCAGATGTCTGCAGGTCGACACATACACCCACCCAGTACAGAAAGCAGAACTGCACTGTTTTGCCTAGATAAAAGCTCATTCTTGTAATGTTTACTTATGTATTCTGTTTGTTTGTTCAGATACAGAATAACTGTATTATGCAATTATTACATAAACTATAGGAAATAAGTATGTTCTAACATCACAGGACATTTGCCATGTTTACAAATATTTTGCAGGAAACAACTGCCCAAAGAGGGACTGTCCCTCGCAGAGTGGGACAGCTGGCAACCCTAACCTATGCCAGGTGTGTAATGTGACAGGTACAGACACAAACGTGCGGAGTCCACGAAACAGTATACACCAACAAGTACACAATGAAAGGTGTAGCTTGCCTGTCACTTTCCCCGTCAGATATATATATATATATATATATATATATATATATATATATATATATATACACACACATATATATAATACAGATAGAAAGGGCGATAGAGTGATATTTGGTGATATATACGGATTCAGCGATATCTGCAAATATATATAGATAGGTCAACGACAGTCATAACACCTTGGAGGTACAAATACTTAGGATACCGCCAACTATGGAATGTGTAACATACCAACATGCATAACCACAAGGCTGAAAGAACGAAAGAGAACAGTACAACTGCGAGTAATAGTATGATGATATGAATGGATAATTTGGTACTGCTGCCGGTGTTGCGGTCCACGTAGGTACTGTGTTCAACTGTATGTGTGAGTGCAGTAGTCTGTGTATGTGTGTGTTGAGGGTGCTGTGTGCATCCCCATGTGACTGTAATGTGTGTGTGTGTGTTCGCATCATGTGTCTGCTAGTGCCAACTCGGAGGAAGATGATTATGGTAGGTGTGCGTATAGCTAGCCGTAGGCATACAGTCACCACATGTCCCACATTGGGAGGGACAGTCCCTCCCTGGGCAGGTGTATCCCGACATAAAACATTACAAAGGGCAAATGTCCAAGATCGTAGGACATTAATATGTCCCATACATAATGTAATAGTTGCATTAAATAGTTATGCCTGTATGTAAGAAACGTGAATGTTACATGCAATATGATAAGTAGCCAAAGTCCAACATCAATAGGTATGTACTGAGGATAAAAGTATGTGCTATCCTGTGTACTGACTGTGGCTATGTGTTGGCCTGTAAACACCACTGTGTGTCCCGGAAGTGTCCAACAATGGCCATATGAAAAGGTGTCAACCCATGGCAAAGAGGTTCTGTTACCAACACAACCACAATGACTGCAAATATCTGGGACAGACATACACGGGATAGCTGTCATGTAGACATATCCCTTTACATGCAGATATTGCAGAATACACTAGTCAATGACAATGAAAGAACCACCAGATATAACAGGTATAACAGCTCCAGGACCAAGGTTTATTGAAGCACTTTTCATTTGCTGAATGAGCATAGAATAGCTATTCTGAAGAAGTTTGCTCATTCAGCAAACGAAAAGCGCTTCAATAAACCTTGGTCCTGGAGCTGTTATACCTGGTGGTTCTTTCGTTGTCATTGACTAGTGTATTCTGCAATATCTGCAAGGACTGTTGGACGCTTTCAGCTGGTTCTTTGTGTTTGTTTTAATAGTGATTTGTGGTTTTCGTTTTTTCCTATATCCCTTTACATATCGCTGCAATTCCGGAGGTATGGAAGTATCAACCTCACCTGCATACTATATAGAAACCAATTAACAACGGTCCAATGTACAATCCCATAACATAAGTCTGCTAACTGATAGCTCTTTAATAAGGGATGGAGCCCACACACATATATATGGAATATGTAGAAATGCAAGGTCCACAAACCTGTATATGGTACGTACACCCACCGACATCTCCCACACTAGAAACTATAGCAATACAGACTGTAATAACAGCACAAACATCCAGTCAGTCAATTACAGCTGCAGAACCATTGACATACCTTGTGAGAGACACAATTAAAGGCACCATGCAAAATTGCAGCCATTGTATAATGGAAAAAATGGCGATATTACAGGTTTTGTTCGCAATAGTCCGTTAACAGACGTTGGGATGACAGGTACACCCACATGTTGAATCACATACTCTAGCTGTCACACACAATCCACGGGGGACATGAAACCAAAGTATACTTGTCTCCATGCATAGCAGTTGCAATTACACATAAAACGCAATACAGGCCATCTCCCCAAAGGTAGGGCAAATGGCCAATGCCCATGTGGAGAAGTCAATTATACCCCACTGTTACCGCGTAATTGGCAAATATAGTAGCTGCAAAGCTGATATGCAAGTAATTAGTCACTCAGACTCACCAATAGGCGGCAGGAAACCACATGTTACAGGTATCAATGTATATAAGGAAGACTTGCCAAACATTCAAACCGTATGCTCATACAAAATACCCATGTAAGCAGTGTGAGAGAGAGAGAGAGAGACGAAAGTACATAACGATAACAAGGTATGTAGAACACTCGGTATGTAAGTATATGTATAGCATGTGTTGTATTAATTATTTACTGTATGTATAGCTCGTTATGCATTAATTAAAAGTGTCCGCAATGCATAACGTGGGAAAAGGTATTTATGTAGTGATGTCTTGCTGAGCATACTTAAGCTTGTAGAAACTGTGCATCCAGCTGTGGGCCACAAGGTACACATCACAGACACCACAAGGGATGCTACATGAGGGCTTTAAACAGAACAATTACATACAACCCGCCGTTAGTGGTAGGGTATGTCCAACAAGTACGTGCCATAGCCAGGGATAGTATATGTTGATATACTGTCACAGTAGGCATGTGTATGGGCATATAACGACAATGACATGTCGAAGGTGGTCCCGCTGTGCAAGTATGCTTTGCATTAAGGGATACTATGTAAAATATGTGTAATGTATAGTATTGTAGGTAGATATGTCAGATATTCTACACAGCATAACAGGCATATCATGCATACCACAGGTATCGTCTACTGGCATGTACAATAACAGGATACATATGGCTTGTAGGCATGGGACATTGTAATAGCATGATAGCTAATCTAAATGGAAGGGCTACCAAGTAACCATGCACAAAGGACATACAATAGCTTCACAGGTTCATAGTGGGGTACTATGCAGTCTGGTAAGTCCATGTGTAAGCACAACCACAGTGTTCACACAAGTGGCACCTCTCTATGGTAGTGTCCTGTGATCAGTAGAGCCATGTGTTACCTTCGCCTCTGCACAGTACAGCCACTGCAGTGATCCCTGGCATACATGTGTGTCCCAAACACCAAGGGAGGTATCACATGAACAGTGCTACTGAGTGTCCCTGCGTGATGTACATAGGAGTCATGTTCCAAAGCATGGTGAGTGTCCGGTTTGGGAATGTAACCCTCAAGCACATCCCACTCATTGTTGCGTGTGTGCACATATCCATGAGCATGTTGCTCACAGTGGCATCTGCGTATGTCACTTATGTGGAGTATATCCATTAATATTGTTGTGGACATGGGCCCTGTCTGTTCAGCAGAGGTCACCCCTGAGTATGTAGTATGCAAATGTGTACAGATGTGGTGTCCGTAGTTCAGCTGCATACCTTAGCTGTCAGAGCTCAATAAACTTCATGGCATGTTAATGTTGTGGTATGTAAAGCTGTAGGTGTTGTGTAAGGTACACACTAAATGAGGTGGTGTACCCTTGAAAGTGTGTAGAAGTCTTGAGTTCATAGGAACAATCGGTGGCTATGTAGCAGCTACAAACCCAATACAGATAAGTGTGGCCATGTAGAAGGATGTCCACGCCACAGTGGCAATACGGTAATCACAGTAGTGGGTGTGACATATATGTGTACTACAAACATGTACAATGTGACACGTATGTAGGGGACTTCCACCTATGTGATAGTGGGTGAATGGTCTAATGCAAAGGTGATGTCCATGGACCTTGTGCCATGCAGCTTGAGGCCATGATATTCATATCAGGTATCTGTCACAGTGACACCCATATGGATGGAGTCAGTATCAGCTGGTGGATCAATCATGGCGCTTTGTATGCAGGGGTTTGTAAAGCTAGGCAGGGAAAGTCCCTCTGTGCTAGCCTGTACCCCAGGGAAGCATATACTGAACATGACGGGCCCTATGACTGAGGACTGTGGTATGCCAAATGTAACTGAAATGCAGTAGGTACTATGTTATGCTACCCTCATTGTGTGTCCTGTCCATGAGCCACGTTGCATAACATCCTGAGACATAGGGTACGATGTGCAGGTGGATGTGTATGTTGTCAATACCAGAATGGAGAACGGTGCTGAGAGGCAATGAGAGGACAATGTAGGATGTGTGGACTCCCGCACCATCATCAACTACCCCGGTAACTGTATGAAAGGAGTCCACCAGGTGGAGGGGCCATGCTCTGGCCCTAACAAGTCCACCCCTGGTGGCATCAAAGGACCAGAGCCCAACAATGTCCCTGTGAATGACGTCCTTGATGATGTGCCCCATAGCCATGCAGAACAGTTCAGTCAGGTGTGTAGGACTACAGTCCCACTCGTGCACTGTGGTGCCACCTGTGTGGAGTGTGATGAATGTTGCTGTGTGCCCTTCAGGGGCCACATTGTCTGATACAAGGCTATTACTGAATATGGTGGCCTAGTGGGGAGACATGTCATTCAGAGGTTTGTGGACATCATGGCCTGGGACTTAGGAAGGTGACATGGGGCCAGTGTCCCAGGACATATAGAGTGCAGGTTAGTACTGTGTAGGTGTGACCGCAGGGACACCACAATGTTCCTGCATGGATTGTGACCCTGTAGTGAGTGAGAGGGTGTAATGTTAGCATTGAATCCATCCACCAGCATGTTGCTAACATCACCTAGGTCTGTAATTTTCCTGATTGACTGTTGTATGTGACAGCAGATGTGGGCATTGCCAGTGACTACTGACATACCACCATAATGCCTTATGGTACACCCTGGAATGTGTCGCAGTAATGTTTACGTAGCTAGTCATGGAGTATGTGATGAGGGATCCCGTGGCCCTACCGAGGCTGACCAGTGAGCTACCCCACCCATGGGATTGTACACCACTGTGCAACAGCCGCCACCTGTTGTTGTACATTATGTTCATGGAACTTGACCACCGGAGTGGCGTCTGTTATCTGGTGTGTACCATCATGGCTCTGTGTGGCATAGCATGATCCATGCAGTTGTGTACATGCTACTGAAGTGCACTGGGGTGTGTTGCAGCATTTGTATGTGCAATGTCCATCTGCACGGGTGTCATGACATTAACAACCGCTGTCATAAGACGTCTGTAGTAGGTGTTGCAGTACTCATGTACTGTGTATGCCATGAAGGGTGTGGTGCCGGGATGTGACTAACAAGGTTGATTAGCATATGTTTGGAATCCACCAATGAGGGGATGACCACAGGTGTGGAACACCAGTTACATGTTGGTAGTGTTCATGTCAAGGTTAAAGTTGGTCTTGGAGGTGGTGTGTATGGGTTTATCCAGCCGAGTGGAGGTTATGACTCATGGATGTGTCAGTACATGAGTGGCTATCCCAGTTAAGTGTGGGTTACTGTTAGTCACACATCAGTAGTAGCTGTCTGAGCCCTACTGTCCAGTACACCAACAAATGAGGTCTGGTAACCGTGGGATATGTAGTGGAATCTGTAGCTTGCTACAATGTGTATAGTGGTTCCAAACACAGTTAGTTGCATGTGGAGCACCTCTGATGCATTGTGCTAAGTAACTAGCCAGGATGTGTGTACAACATAGTGGGATGTGGGAAAACCTCAGCTGTGGGTGTGCCAGTCCAGGTATGTGCCTGAAAGATATGGACTGTCTATAACCTGTCATTGCAGGTGTGCTCTGCAGAGACGAGAGGCAGGTCCCAGTCACTGCAGGGATACTGGAGTGGTGCATTCTAAGGTGTGCCTTGCCTGCGTGCATCACAGAGGAAGATGCAAGCATTGTGTCACATGACCCCATGTCGTGCTTGCCAGTTCCCGTTCTGCCGGTGACTGTTATTGGAAACTGTGCAAGACAGGCAGTATAGAAGCAGCAAGAGCCTTGCATGTGAGCTGTAATCCCAGGGCTGACAGGTGCAGGTTATCTGTGCCAAAGCATTGTGTTTGACCAGGTTAGTCAAAGCGGACAGATACCAGATGCCTGAGGAATGACAGCAGAAGCATAGGCAACTGCTGAAGTGACACAGTCAGGAATTGTACAGTGGTATCGGGTCTGGATGAATGCATAATGCTCCCCAGGGCTTGGCCCACACCTTCAGGGCTAAAAGACTGGCGAGCTATTGCATGTCCCTGCACACATAGTCTGTGAAGTGGCATCTCAGGGCAGTCACACTAACATGGAGAATGACAAGTCACAGCATACCTGGTGAGGTGTGGCATGGGTGCATAGGTCATGTTGCAGAACCAGTTACCTGACAGCAAGATGTAAGCGACTATCGCCTTGTGTAGCCTGCTGTGTGGAACTGCAGTGTGACTGCCTACAGAGTCACCAATGACTGGTGTGTTGTGTATGTTATAACACACTATTGGCTGTATGTGATGGGCACACATGAGTCTGTGGGCTATAACTTGGTGATGTTGTGTTCCATATGGGGGCTTCCTCTGGTGCCTACACAGAGTATGGAGAGGTACTGCATACGTTGTCCTTGTATGTGTGCCCTGTGGTGGAGATTATGTGAGACTATGTGATGAGTGTGGTGTGTTGCAAATGTTACACATCCCCACATGACTGTCAGGTGCAGTTAGGATTGGTGACAGCATTACCCCCAGCAGGGCTGCATAAGTGCATCCCCCACAGGCTGTAGTGTGGTATGTCGGGAGGTGAGCATTGAATGTGTACATGAGACAATTGCTCCATTGCCACATGTACAACATATCCATCTTATAGACAGGCAATAGCACTGGTACGTGACAGTTGGACATGCCTGTATATACAACCATGTCTCACAGGATATGTGAGGTACGTGTGTACAACAGTTGTTGTATGATAAGCAAGCTGGAAATCATAGCACAGCCAGTGTACCTGTGGGAAATGGTGTGGAACGGGTGCTATATTAATCAGTAGCTCATGACATGCTCACAAGTTCTGTACAAGTGCCTAGCATGACCATAAAATACAGATAGGGTGTTGGATAATATCAACCCACAAGTGGTGACGACAGTCATAATGTGTGGCACCACACTATAATCCTGCTGAGTATGGTGTGCATGTCCATGAACCATTATCACTGTAGATGTTAGCAGTACAGATGTACAAGACAGTACAGATGTTTGATTACAAATACCTTTGTATGTCACAGGAGTGGCCTGTTGACAGACTCACAACTACAAATGGTGCCACAGTGACATGTGCATATCACACCAGTGCCAGCTACACTAGAACAGGGTTAATGTGTTGTACTCCACCCTCATTGTAGCCCATACCACACAGACAAATGTTAGGCATCTGTGTATGTAAGGATGTGAATGGCCATGACCTATGAGGAATAGCTGTGTCAGTGTTGTGAACAACATACGGAGTGGGCTGTGTGGGTGAGGTGTGTGACATATGTGCACATTCTGATGGATGATATCAGCATTGTCACCGCTAGGTGAACATCCCTGTACACATTAACTATCAGCTAGGCTGTGGTCATCATTATGGACACTGTGCAAGGGATGGTGCTGTGCAGTACACCTCCCTGACTTGGTGACGTCTCCAGGCCCCTTAGGTAGTCATACGAGGTACCCATGTCATGACAGGGTGCCATCCATGAGCACGGAGATCATTGGACAGGCATATACAGCACTGGGGTGACCAATATTGGATCACATATCACCTTTAAGGGGTAATGGCCATGCGTGTATGGGCGATACCAGCCTTCACAATCCTCACCTCCACTATGCAGCATGCTGTCTACCTTGCATAAAGACATCTGCTACACCATGATGATGGACATGCTACATGTCCATATCCTGATCTGTAAGATACATGTCATGGACATCCACCGTCCGAATACTAGGATTGCCACATGCTGGACAGATCCCTGTGCCATACATGTGACATACTCCCACCAAACCATGCAACCCTGTCCATCAAAGCTGCACATGTCATCCCAGTCATACATGGTGTGATGGCCGCATGTTAGATGTAGTATCAACTGTCTGGATAAGTAATGTGGCACTGATGCACCTCGCGGTGACATAATGGCTGTCTGTCACAGCTAGGACACCTTGCCCATACATGCTATGGTTCATAAGCATCCCTGCAAATGACGTACGACTAACCATTGTCCCATGTCTACCACATGTGCAACAAAGGCGATCCGTGGCAGGATGTTGAACAGCTGTACAGTGCTGTGTAGATGTATATGGCAAAACACATGCATGTACAGGTTTCCATGCATATGTGTGCATTGTCACTGCTCAAGTCCATTAAGGCTGTGTCTGTGTTGATATGTGACATATACACAGCATCAAGGTCAACAGCATTACCATGGACACATCCAGGCATGTGCAGATAGGTAAGAATACCAGTGCAGGCAAATAGACATGCCCACATCAAGACATCATTCACATGGAGTATGAACACTGTAATGAGGTGACACACATATCTGGTGATGATATCCAATGCACAACGGGTGTTACATGTGTGTGACACAAACACATCAGTCGTGTCTGTGTCATGATGATTTGCAAAGATAACTGTGCAGATGTACTAGATGTCATAAAAATGTATGTGCAGCAGTATGTCTGTACATCTCTGAAACTGTGACCTGTCACCATCATTATGTCTTACAGATAATGCCTCGTACATGCCTTCCGGCGTACAGCCGCCAGGAGGATGATGTCCTCATCCCGTACCTCCATGAGAACTACAAGGTGTTGTTCAGCCATGTACCACAGCATGCCCAGCAGCAGGACAACCTGTGGCAGGATCTTCGCAGGAGGGTGAACAATGTGGGTGGCCATAACCGCACCTACCAGCAGGTGCGCAGACACTGCACAGACTTGATATGACATGCAAAACAGCGTGCCACTGCAATTGCCAGGGAACAAGGTGGAACAGGTGGTGGGCCACCAACCCAGCCTCCACTCACACACGCCGAGGAGCTACTGGCCAGTCTGGGGACACCCTCAGAACAGCATCCAGAAACTGTAGCTGCCATCGTGGAGGTGGGTGTCTCCCAACCAATGAGTCTGGAGTTGCCTGGTAAGTCAGTACTGCACATATGGCTATTATATCCCATTTAGTTGCATGTGTCACTGTACATTATGTAAAGTAACAACATATGCAAGGTATGTGGACACACAAGCTGCATACTACAGTATGTTACCCTGTGTTTGCACACATGTGCATACTATATGCTATTATACAGGCAAATGTGTTAACATGCACAGTGCACCCTGTGGCTGTCATACAGTCATGGATAATGTTCATACTGCTGTGTCACCCCTATACATGTACCTCTGGCATGCCGCACAGACATGAGTCCATTGCAGGTAAGACTGTCATCTGTATCAGGCATGTTAAAGCATAG
This sequence comes from Protopterus annectens, assembly GCF_019279795.1. Lineage (NCBI taxonomy): Eukaryota > Metazoa > Chordata > Ceratodontiformes > Protopteridae > Protopterus > Protopterus annectens. The sequence continues at coordinate 1,890,418,911 of NC_056728.1, read as the reverse complement.
ATCTATTTGCCATGTGGCCAGTTAACACTTGCACACTTGATGTTCATTCCAGTCACGATATACAGGTCGCAGCACCCATCATTCACACAGGACACCCATGTGCAATATATACAAATGTAATGATAGACTTAAAACCACAGTATTTGTCAATGCTACATGTGTGGTCAGCTGTGCATACAACAGTGGAGGTGTTCTACAATGGAGGCATATGTAGTATGCATTGGAACAACATGTGTGGTATGTAAACAGTACCACACAGTGAGCTGTGATATGGGCAGCCCACAGGTGTCACCATTGTGTTATATGCCCCTGCATTGGGTGCACACATTGTGATGTGCCATCTGACATGTCCCAGACATGTAGTTTTCTAGCTGCAATATTGTCACACTATCCCACGACCCATGCCCCACATACCAAACATAGAACCCGTTGTCTGCATAGCCCTGTGGACGGTGACATATCTGACATCTATGGGTGTATGTCATATGGGACAACAGAGACATATGAGATAGATGGCCATCACACACATTTGGCAAACACATGTGCACACATGGCCATGGGGGATGGGCAGAGATGCGTAGCCACACAGTAGATGTGATGTGTATACACCCTGTTGCACATTGTCCACACATGGTCCACCTATAGCCTTAGTTGACTGATTATACAGTTGAAGTGGTACAGTGGACATCCTAACAGCCTGTGCACAGCTAGTGGAGGTGTCACTGAAGTCTACCGTAGAAGATCAGTTGCACATCATGACTGTGTCATAGCATGACAGTAGTCACCTGTACAGCTTCCACAGACATTGACAGCACATCAGGCCACAGATACTGTACATTTCCATTGCTGCTGTAGGACATCACCGTTAGCTGTGCACCTCGTGTGTGTGTGAGGTACACCAATGTCATGTGGGAAATGGTGAATTGACGTGTCTGCTATGTGTGGACATGGTTGCCAGGCAGCTAAGACCCTGTAGTTGTTGTGCAGGGGTGTCAGCTGTAGGCCTCCAGTGACCTGTCACTTGACACAGCATGGTTTGGTGTGTATACACCTCAGCACCGTGGGTCACAATCCACAGTTATGTCATGGGTATGCATGCAGTTATGGCTATGCAATGTGTACATATTATGCATTGTACAGCAATATAGATGCCTCAAGATGCCATGCACTGGCACAGTGTCTGTACTTCACACTGTATAGCAATGTTGACGGCTCACACTACCCTTTCATGCTCATGCACATTTGCTAAACATGCAGTCTATCTGTAGGGCATACAGACAACACCACACTGTGATGCCCATTATGATGCTGTACATATGTCAGTACACCATTGTGTCAGACATGTATGCATGTTAATGCACACGTCAGCAGAGTACATTTCAAGGTCACATCAGCAATGTGTACTGTGATCCTGTTCTGGTCCACATGGTGTATCATGGGGATGCATGCATACTACCATGATTGTGTGAACTGCATGGCTAATGATATGACATCTGCTTGCTGTAGTGTGCACCCCAGGAATATATGCTTACCAACACTATTAATGTCTGAGCTGCATGCCCTCTGCTGTACCACAGGCATGCTGCATGCCATTTGTCAAATCACATGCATGATGTGTCTGTGTGTGTGTGTGTGTGTGTGTGTGTGTGTGTGTGTGTGTGTGTGTGTGTGTGTGTGTGTGTGTGTGTGTGTGTGTGTGTGTGTGTGTGTGTGTGTGTGTGTGTGTGTGTGTGTGTGTGTGTGTGTGTCTGTGTCTGTGTCTATTGTAATTTAAAGTCTTTCTTTGCATTCACAGGTGATGTAGGTGTGTTACCCTCCTGCGGTCCATCTGATGTTAGTGTCCCCACAGATACTAGCAGTGATGAACATATGCATGAGGTACAGGCAGGGTTGTCAGGGGCTGAATCTGTGCCAATGGTTGCCATCCCAGCTATGTGCCCCTCTTCCCCGCACACAGTTCTGCTGCCAACACATACTGCATCACCAGTTGCCATAGATGAAGGACAGTCAGCGTCTGTTAGCGTGGAACAGGAATGTGTGGTGGCTACAGAAGGTGTGTCTATACACCATGGTGTCAGTGTAATGACTGTAGATGTGCCACACAGGCATGTGGCCGGTGCTGCTCATAGAGGACCTCTGGCAGACATGCACCTGCAGGACAGAGCGCAGCAGCTGGTATCACCAGATGCATGTTCCAGACTGTAATGGCGGCACAGGCACGTGCTGAATGGCACACCAGGGAAGGGCAGAGGCTGCAGAGGGCTGCTATCTGTACCCTAAATAACAACATCCTGGCATTGGCAAATGCTCAACAGCAGATTGCTGATGTTCTTGACAGGCGATTGGGCGACATGGTTGGAATCCTTGACCGTGGCATGGCAATCCGCGAGTGTGAGCTGCCTGTGCTGGAACATCTGGTAGGAGTGAGGCATAGGCCACGTGGACGTAGGCCAGCCACACCACCTAGTGCAGGTCAACGTGAGCATGGCACCTCACATGCCCGCTCCCATAGTGCCGGTAGCAGTAGCAGTGCAGCTGGTGCTGCGCTGTCCACACCAGGACACAGCAGGCCACGTGGACGTGGCCCTGGATGTTCCCAGCAGGGACACGGTTCCAGTGGGCATGTGTCGTCGGACAGTAGCCAATCCGTACCTCCACCTCGTAGTGCCCGTGCAACCCCTGGCAGGCACAGATCACGTGGCCCTGGCCGGACACAGTGAGCTGTACAACCTGGTCTGTACAATCTGGAGCTGTCAATCATACCCAGTGTAGGCCTCACAAAAGGCAGAACTGTGTGCACACATACACGCACACAGCAAAGACATCTTTAGGGCACAACAACAACCACATGCATACTGAACAGACATGTCCAATCATATCACTGGCCTTTACCCGCACACATGATGTCATCCATTGGTGCAGCCTATGCCCCTGGCAAACATAATCACCCTGTGCATATGATGAAGCCTGTGCCGCATCCCTGTCATCCACACAATCGGTGCAGGGACATGCTCAAATGATCTGATGCACAGGGCGAACAGAATAGTGAGAAGTGTAATTTACATTAGTTGTGTAAGAATAGTGAGAGAAGTGTATATTACAATAGTTGTGTGAGAATAGTGAGAGACATGTATATTACATTAGTTGTGTACTGTTGACATGCACTAGACATACCATGTAGTACAGGTTTAGCATGCATTGTGATATGTTCACAGTATGTGTCATGGTAACAACAGTAACAGTATGTTGGTAATGATGCCCTTGTTCACTCCTTATGTTCTACTTGCATGTGCCTACAGGTAGCACTGTTTGCAGTCTCCCATTTGTAACTGTGGTGTACTCACAGGCACATATGGCAATATCAGCATGCTAAACGTAGCCTCAGCCTGACTGTCTGAAAATCTAACATACCACAGATGTCCACATATATACTGATCCAGAAGCATGTGGGCCATTTAATAGGCTACAGTGGCTAGAGATGTGACATCCATACCAGGTCACATCACAGGTATGTTGACATGGTGCAGGGGTTGTACACAGCGGTCTTGCCAATGATAATGTTAGAGGCCACTTGATAGCATGAGGCCTCACTGTGTAGCAGTAATACCCTGTCACATTACAGGAACATGCTCACACTAATTGGGTCAACAACACTATAATGCACACCCCATACTGTTGAGGTGAGGACCCTTGCCTATGTGGTCTTCACCCTCACAGTACTGTGCACACACACAATGCAACACAGAGAACGTACATGTACAGGTAACCAGTGCGGCTGAGACCGATGGCATCAACAGGGTAGTGGACTGCATCACCATGAGGGATTAGGGATCCTGTGTGTTCTGTATGGTAGCATACACCCTCACGCCATGCACCAGACAGCCATTATACCTACATACACACACACACACACACACACACACACACACACACACACACACACACACTGTAGAGACAACAAATGTCGCACACATTTGGATAGCTGATATGTGTGTGATACACACACCACACCTGCCTACGTCATGCTTTCCTCACTGCAGTATGTATAGATCTCTACAACAGTGTACAGGGGTATGTGACAATTGGGTTTGTATTCCCACCATATGTGGCATATATGGTCACAAAAGCAAACACAAATGGCAGTACTGTGAATGATACACCTGCTATATGATGATACGTCTGACAGACATGCAGCAGTATTAGCCACATTATGTGTACCAACGCTACCTTCGGCAATTGTGTTGCTATATGCACACGGGAGGATGTAAGTGTTACAGGTGTCAAGTGACATACTGTCAGTGACACCTGACCGCTGTGTAGGTGTTATGTCTCCACTGTCAGGTTATGGTAACATAGCGTACTGTTTGCACATGTCATGGTTGGATGGCATGTGACACACCTGTGAGCCGTCTGGCAAACATCCATCTACACAGGTGCATCACCACTTTGTGTACACACATCCATCCATACCTGCTGTACATCCTACCATACTGTCAGTATGTCACCATATACAGGTGTCAATTATGGGGCTGCATTGTAGCTGCATGTTGTAGTTAGGCACAGATGAGTTACTTACATCAGCTACTGTACATGCAGGGTAGCTGCATGCACACTACAGAGCCATGTTTGTATGTATTGCAGTTGGTGGACATGTGTGTTGACATACATAACACATGGACTGTTGTATGATATGATGGGTGTCATGGGTAACTAGTACAGAGGAATGTGTCCTCGGTCAACATTGCTATCTCATGTACTGTTAGCATTCAACAGCCATGGACCCACCTTCCATTTGAGTGCATATGATTGCTGTAGCCACTTGTCTGCACAGTGGACAGCGAAAGCTATGCTATGTACATATGTGGTGTGTGTTTGGTCCATGCACATAACCACTGCAATTACATGTATGACATAGCCAAATGTGTGTTCATTGGTGTACAGCGACAGTCATCTGTCACAGCTGTGTAAGACCCAGGGCCCCTGGTATGTGTAGAGTCGACCTGGTTATGTACAGTGGTATCATTGCAATGCATAACACATGATGGAACCCTGTCAGTACATGTGTAGTCTGCACAGTTGCTGTAGACCTATGTACAGTCCACTGGTCATGAGTCACACGGTGTTGTGTTAATGTGGCTGTGTATTGCCGGTCCAATGACATGGTGATGTGTGACGGCTACATTATAGATTGTGGTGTGTACCTCTGTGATCTACACCTGAGACAACTGTGAGAGCTCCTGAGTGTGTACTGGTCAATACATGTGAGTGGCCTTCATGCGGGGACAGTAATACCATACTGTGCCCTTCTGTGATTAGAATCCGTGAATGCAAGATGGCCCTTTGCAACTGCTAATTGTGTGAGCATGCCCAGTGCCATTGTGTAGATGGACAAACAGTACATTCCAAAACAGACGATGATACTAAGTGTGGCCATGGCCATTGACATCTTGTATAGTGCTGGTGGTCATCCAGGCAGCTGATGTCCATTTCCAATGTCACAATGGATGCCTACATTGAGCACACTGGTTGCTGTCTTGAAGGGTGTACTGTCTGTATGCGCATCCCGCATCTATGTAGTGTTGTTGTAGTGCTCTGTAGATATTTGGTTGCCCCGATCACACCACTGCCGTGTGTTTGTCTATATCCACCTTGGGACAGTAATATGCTTTCAGACTGCTCACTCTCTATACATTCCCTATCGGGCCCTTGCCTTTGAGGATGATGTCACCCACCTAGAAGTATGCCTCTGGGAGTGCTGTGCTCAGTAATCTCGGTAGCGCATTCTGTAAATGTGTAATGTTGTATTGTGGTAAGGTAGTTAGGTGTATGTTCGACTCCCAGCCCTGTCAAGTGTATGTGTGTGTGTGCGTGTGTGTGTGTGTGTGTGTGTGTGTGTGTGTGTGTGTGTGTGTGTGTTTGCAACTGCCTGGGAAACAGTAATGCTTTTAGATGCCACACCACATACATTCCCTACCGCTTTGCCTTTGCAGATGATGTCACCTACCCAGAAGTATGCCTCTGGGAGTGCTGTGTTCAGTAATCTCGGTAACGTTCTGTAAATGCGTCATGCTGTGGTGTATTAGGGTAGTTAGGTGTATGTTCGACTCCCAGCCCTGCCAAGTGTGTGTGTGTGTGTGTGTGTGTGTGTGTGTGTTTACGCATGTTCCTGCCCGCCTAGGGACGCAGTCATGCTTTTAGATGCCGCACACCACAGCAGTTTGCTACCGATGTCTTTGCCTTTGCGGATGATGACAAGCACCTAGATGACTGCCTCTGGGACTGCTGTGCTTAGTAATCTTGGTAGCCGTTCTGCAAATGCGTCATGCTGTAGTGTGTTAGGGTAGTTAGGTGTATGTTCGACTCCCAGCCCTGCCAAGTGTGTGTGTGTGTGTGTGTGTGTGTGTTTGAGTGTATGATCCCATCCGCCTAGGGACACAGTTATGCTTTTAGACGCCGCACACCACAGCAGTTTGCTACCGATGTCTTTGCCTTTATGGATGATGGCACGCACTCAGATGACAGCCTCTGGAACTGCTGTGCTTAGTAATCTTGGTAGCGCATTCTGTAAATGCGTCATGCTGTAGTGTGTTAGGGTAGTTAGGTGTATGTTCGACTCCCAGACCTGCCGTGTGTGTGTGTGTGTGTGTGTGTGTGTGTGTGTGTGTGTGTTTCCAGCCGCATGACAACAGTACATTGCTTTTACAGTATTCACTCTCCATAACATCCATGCAGCGTCTTTGCCTTTGATGCTGCTGTCTACAGGCTAGACATGTGCCAGTGTGAATCATGTGATCCACTGATCACGTAGCGCATTTTGTAACCGCGTGATGCCGTCGTGGTGGTACAGTGTTTACGTTTAAGTTCTGCTCCCAACCCTGCCACGTGTGTGTGTGTGTGTGTGTGTGTGTGTGTGTGTGTGTGTGTGTGTGTGTGTGTGTGTGTGTATCTATTACATATATATATATATATATATATATATATATATATATATATATCTCTATATATATCTATATATATATATATATATATATATATATATATATATATATATACATATATATATATATATATATATATATATATATATATATATAATACATATATATATATATATATATATATATATATATAAATAATGTATATTATATATAGATATGTATGGGTCAACGTCTGCCAATGATAATGTTAGAGGCCACTTGATAGCATGAGGCCTCACTGTGTAGCAGTAATACCCTGTCACATTACAGGAACATGCTCACACTAATTGGGTCAACAACACTATAATGCACACCCCATACTGTTGAGGTGAGGACCCTTGCCTATGTGGTCTTCACCCTCACAGTACTGTGCACACACACAATGCAACACAGAGAACGTACATGTACAGGTAACCAGTGCGGCTGAGACCGATGGCATCAACAGGGTAGTGGACTGCATCACCATGAGGGATTAGGGATCCTGTGTGTTCTGTATGGTAGCATACACCCTCACGCCATGCACCAGACAGCCATACATACCTACATACACACACACACACACACACACACACACACACACACACACACACACACACACACACTGTAGAGACAACAAATGTCGTACACATTTGGATAGCTGATATGTGTGTGATACACACACCACACCTGCCTACGTCATGCTTTCCTCACTGCAGTATGTATAGATCTCTACAACAGTGTACAGGGGTATGTGACAATTGGGTTGTATTCCACACCATATGTGGCATATATGGTCACAAAAGCAAACACAAATGGCAGTACTGTGAATGATACACCTGCTATATGATGATACGTCTGACAGACATGCAGCAGTATTAGCCACATTATGTGTACCAACGCTACCTTCGGCAATTGTGTTGCTATATGCACACGGGAGGATGTAAGTGTTACAGGTGTCAAGTGACATACTGTCAGTGACACCTGACCGCTGTGTAGGTGTTATGTCTCCACTGTCAGGTTATGGTAACATAGCGTACTGTTTGCACATGTCATGGTTGGATGGCATGTGACACACCTGTGAGCCGTCGCTGGCAAACATCCATCTACACAGGTGCATCACCACTTTGTGTACACACATCCATCCATACCTGCTGTACATCCTACCATACTGTCAGTATGTCACCATATACAGGTGTCAATTATGGGGCTGCATTGTAGCTGCATGTTGTAGTTAGGCACAGATGAGTTACTTACATCAGCTACTGTACATGCAGGGTAGCTGCATGCACACTACAGAGCCATGTTTGTATGTATTGCAGTTGGTGGACATGTGTGTTGACATACATAACACATGGACTGTTGTATGATATGATGGGTGTCATGGGTAACTAGTACAGAGGGAATGTGTCCTCGGTCAACATTGCTATCTCATGTACTGTTAGCATTCAACAGCCATGGACCCACCTTCCATTTGAGTGCATATGATTGCTGTAGCCACTTGTCTGCACAGTGGACAGCGAAAGCTATGCTATGTACATATGTGGTGTGTGTTTGGTCCATGCACATAACCACTGCAATTACATGTATGACATAGCCAAATGTGTGTTCATTGGTGTACAGCGACAGTCATCTGTCACAGCTGTGTAAGACCCAGGGCCCCTGGTATGTGTAGAGTCGACCTGGTTATGTACAGTGGTATCATTGCAATGCATAACACATGATGGAACCCTGTCAGTACATGTGTAGTCTGCACAGTTGCTGTAGACCTATGTACAGTCCACTGGTCATGAGTCACACGGTGTTGTGTTAATGTATGGCTGTGTATTGCCGGTCCAATGACATGGTGATGTGTGACGGCTACATTATAGATTGTGGTGTGTACCTCTGTGATCTACACCTGAGACAACTGTGAGAGCTCCTGAGTGTGTACTGGTCAATACATGTGAGTGGCCTTCATGTACGTGGGGACAGTAATACCATACTGTGCCCTTCTGTGATTAGAATCCGTGTGAATGCAAGATGGCCCTTTGCAACTGCTAATTGTGTGAGCATGCCCAGTACGCCATTGTGTAGATGGACAAACAGTACATTCCAAACAGACGTATGATACTAAGTGTGTGGCCATGGCCATTGACATCTTGTATAGTGCTGGTGGTCATCCAGGCAACTGATGTCCATTTCCAATGTCACAATGGATGCCTACATTGAGCACACTGGTTGCTGTCTTGAAGGGTGTACTGTCTGTGGCGCATCCCGTATCTATGTAGTGTTGTTGTAGTGCTCTGTAGATATTTGGTTGCCCCGATCACACCACTGCCGTGTGTTTGTCTATGTCCACCTTGGGACAGTAATATGCTTTCAGACTGCTCACTCTCTATACATTCCCTATCGGCGTCCTTGCCTTTGAGGATGATGTCACCCACCTAGAAGTATGCCTCTGGGAGTGCTGTGCTCAGTAATCTCGGTAGCGCATTCTGTAAATGTGTAATGTTGTATTGTGGTAAGGTAGTTAGGTGTATGTTCGACTCCCAGCCCTGTCAAGTGTGTCTTTGTGTGTGTGTGTGTGTGTGTGTGTGTGTGTGTGTGTGTGTGTGTGTGTGTGTGTGTGTGTTTGCAACTGCCTGGGGAAACAGTAATGCTTTTAGATGCCTCACACCACATACATTCCCTACCGGCGTCTTTGCCTTTGCAGATGATGTCACCTACCTAGAAGTATGCCTCTGGGAGTGCTGTGTTCAGTAATCTCGGTAACGCGTTCTGTAAATGCGTCATGCTGTGGTGTATTAGGGTAGTTAGGTGTATGTTCGACTCCCAGCCCTGCCAAGTGTGTGTGTGTGTGTGTGTGTGTGTGTGTGTGTGTGTGTTTACGTGCATGTTCCTGCCCGCCTAGGGACGCAGTCATGCTTTTAGATGCCGCACACCACAGCAGTTTGCTACCGATGTCTTTGCCTTTGCGGATGATGACAAGCACCTAGATGACTGCCTCTGGGACTGCTGTGCTTAGTAATCTTGGTAGCGCGTTCTGTAAATGCGTCATGCTGTAGTGTGTTAGGGTAGTTAGGTGTATGTTCGACTCCCAGCCCTGCCAAGTGTGTGTGTGTGTGTGTGTGTGTGTGTTTGAGTGTATGATCCCATCCGCCTAGGGACACAGTTATGCTTTTAGACGCCGCACACCACAGCAGTTTGCTACCGATGTCTTTGCCTTTGCGGATGATGGCACGCACCTAGATGACTGCCTCTGGAACTGCTGTGCTTAGTAATCTTGGTAGCGCATTCTGTAAATGCGTCATGCTGTAGTGTGTTAGGGTAGTTAGGTGTATGTTCGACTCCCAGACCTGCCGTGTGTGTGTGTGTGTGTGTGTGTGTGTGTGTGTGTGTGTATGTGTGTTTCCAGCTGCATGACAACAGTACATTGCTTTTACAGTATTCACTCTCCATAACATCCATGCAGCGTCTTTGCCTTTGATGCTGCTGTCTACAGGCTAGACATGTGCCAGTGTGAATCATGTGATCCACTGATCACGGTAGCGCATTTTGTAACTGCGTGATGCTGTCGTGTGGTACAGTGTTTACGTTTAAGTTCTGCTCCCAACCCTGCCACGTGTGTGTGTGTGTGTGTGTGTGTGTGTGTGTGTGTGTGTGTGTGTGTGTGTGTGTATCTATCTACATATATATATATATATATATATATATATATATATATATATCTCTATATATATCTATATATATATATATATATATATATATATATATATATATATATATATATATATATATATATATATATATATATATATATATATATATATATATATATATATATATATATATATATATAAATAATGTATATTATATATAGATATGTACGTTGGGATTATCACGCTTGACTCTGCTGCATTGTCTGTACGTGAGCACCATGGATGTATGTACATCTGCTATGGCTCTGTGATAGTGCACATACTGTGTGCTGTAGTGATTGTGGGTTATACATGTGTAGAGACCGGTTATTGTGTTGCTGGGTATTACATGGGCATTGGAAACAATGTTAGTGCAGCACCTTTGACTGGTCGTATGCAGATCTCGGCAACAGTCAGCAGGGGTTATTACACTGGAGTGTGAGTATTCCTCATATCCATCTGTAGTAACTGCCAATTCTATGCACCTCAGGTTAACATTACAGAAGCACGTTTATCCAGAGGTTGTGGTACAGATCCCAAGGCTGTATGTGTAGACATTGACAGGTGCAGGACTGAGTTGTGTTGGATGCATGGAGGGGTGTCCATGGCCAGTAATGGGGATCTCTACAGCCTGGCAGGTACGGTCTGTGACTGTCCCACAACCTCCTGTATATGGCTGACACATGCTGTACCTGTGTATATGCAGACACACACACTTACCACAAACAGCTATGGCTATCACATACACACACCCATTGCACCACCATTGGGCCATGCAATAACCGTTGTCCCTCACACACACACACACACACACCTATGTGTACATTGGATGGCTCTATGACAGCTCTGGACATGTTAACACCACACCCTGTGCATATGATATTACCTGTGCCACCACCTGTGATGTGTAACATTGATGCAGGATCTGACTAACCTGGTGCTGCTGCACACAGTGGCTTTATTCCACTGTATTGATGTTAGCATGCTGTTAACACACAGTGTGTTACTTCCAGGTGTACTTCAGCAGGCATGATGCATTGCAGCTATGACCATCACTGTAGCATAGTTTACAGCACTGTTACTTCTGATGATGTAGTCTCCATCCATGTGCCATTTCACTGATGTGTGTAGTATTGGCAGCATGTGTGTCTGTGTGTGCAGTACGTGTGTGATGCATGTAATACACATGTATACATGCTTACAAACACATACATGACATTACAGGGGTTTCAACATTCGTACACTAGCTTACTCATTCTTCCACACGCGCACACAGGCTAACACACACACACACACATACTTACTCGGGCTTACTGGCGTGCATGGGCGCAGACACACTGTGGGCAGGTTTGCAGGTCACATCAGTGGTATCCATTACATGCGCCGTCAGTCTCCTGACGTTCCCTAGGATAGCTCATGACATGTCTCTTCCACTGAGTACTGACAGCACACATGTGACACTGCTCCAGTGAGGTTACAGTGTTTTGTACATACACACTCATGTTGTTACCTATCTTCTACTCTAATAGTCCCCTTAACCTACACTACATGGTAGAGGCTTGGCCCATATGGCATGAAATGTTGTGATTCACTATCCTCAGCCTCACTTGCCTCACACTGCCTACAAATGCTTCGTTACATCTCTGACAGAGCGCTTCCACATATAAGTACCAGTACGCAGTAGCCATGTTGTCTCCAGCTTGCCATTCATCTGCATGGCATACTTACATCTAACTAAACCTACATTTAGTATGTATATTATCCATATGTCTTGTTTTGAGACGCAGCCTGTTCTTGTGGCACCACGCCACGCTTCCACACCAGGGATCGGGGGAGGACAACTACTGGTTCATTGATATCCAATAGACAAAGCCACCACTCGCCTTGGACTTGGACATTGGCATGCTTCTTCGACTGTATTCATACTGTATTTGCAGCTGTCATTGCTCCGTTTAGCAATGTGCAAAACATTAGTCGCACAACATCCGGGTACATTTCTGCACATAACACTGCTCGAGCACGGACAGCTTACTGTTTCATGTATCGCATAATTACGTAGGGTTACCACCTGTCACACTTTGCGAGGGACAGTCCCTCTTTGGGCAGTTGTGTCCTGCAAAAATGTGAGTAAATGGCAAATGTCCTGAGATTTTAGGACAAAATTATTTTCTATATTTTATGTCATAGTTGCATAAAACAGTTATTCTGTATCTGAAACACCTAAATGTTATAAGAAACAGACTAAGGAACTAAAATGCTACAAGAATAGCCTTTTATTCAGGCAAAACACTGAAGTTCTATCCTTTGTACTGGCCATGGGTATGTTTTGCCCTGCAAAATCTGATGCTTGTAGCATACATGTCCCACTTTGGGCATTTGGAAAGGTGGCAACCCTATCATTACATCATTTGCATAGCTTACACATACAAATGGGGTATGTTGCAAATCCCAACATTGTCCGTGCAATGTTCGTGTTACGGGCAGTCTTGCATGCCCCTGCGGGTGTTTGCTGAATAGCCTGGCAGTCATCTTTCCTTGCTGTACTCTCACTCAATCCATACACGCCAGAGGCTTCATGTATCATGGCCTAGGCTTTGCTGTGTGCTATGTCTATTTGTGGTGTATGCATGGCTGTGGGTATGTCCCACTGTCATCATTGGTAAAGGTGACACCCTATAGGTACTTCCTGTAGACTGCTGTGTCATTTGACATGTCAGCACATACCTGCGGATGAACATCCTACTGCAGCGCTTTTCATATCTTCTGAGTTACCTTGCAGTCGATAATGCTATTTCCTCAGACATGTATCTGTTTCAGATCATACCTATCACCTTCCTAGTGCAAAACATCTGTACAAAGCCTAACATGATGGGGGGACAGATAGGGGCAGATTCTACATATTGCTTTTACACATGTAGATAGTTGACAGTATTATAGGTTTTGCATTAGTATGACCTTTCTGAGGGATTTGGGGTCTTAAACACATATGTTTATCATTATGTAATGATGTCAGTTCTCAGGTATTTGGCTGACACGTACAGATTGTGAGAGGAACACACCACACATATGAGGCATACATCTGCATATTCGTACAGTTGCGAGGTATGTTTCTGATACTAGACATCTATTTCCTTACGGCAATACACACAATACATGGCACCATCACAGGCCAGTTACCATTACATTCCTATTGCGGGACACACCCACCCACTGGGTTATATTCCTCACACAGGCCAACGGGTGCTTATCCACACTAATTATTCCATCATGTACCTTATGTGTACGCCGGTATTTGCGCTTTCCATCAGTGGCAGAGCTCACGTACGAGTATGGGGGACTGTACACTGTATCGGTGACACTGCATGACACCCTGAGGGACACATGTCTTTTGAGTCTATTAACCTTGCACATTGACTTTCACAGGTCATACATTGTAATTCACATTTGTGGACAAATATGCTTATGACTTGTACATGTTTTGTCATTTGTCCTGACATCTTTCTTCTCACCTGTCCACCTAGTATCACTAGTTCTGTACATTTCATTAGGATGACTTACCTTTATACCTCTCACCTGTACACATTATGGGTATACGTCCTGGGGTTTGACCTATGATTCTGTTACATTTGTCAAGATAATGTGCCTTTCTGGTAGATTGCTGGCAAGCCATGACGGACTGTGCGGTTAGGTAATCATGACTGACATTTCTATTTCATGATTACTAACTCTCATAACATTTGTATTCCTGACTACGCAATTATTCTATCAACGGTCTGACTTTGTCCGAGGTATATTTAATATAGTCCCTATTTGTCTGCCGTGTACTATGCCTTAGTCCAGCTGTCTTATTCTGACATTCTGGCAGGTATGGTTACCATCTTGGTCGTACGCATGTCCTTCCATAATAATTGCCTACATGACACTGATATAGGTCCCTATGTCTTCCCCCAATGGTTTACAAAATATCCAGTAGATGGGTTGCACCATTTTGGAGAATGTAGGCATGTGCTATACCCACATAGGTATATTGATCACTCCCATGGGGCGTACCTAATGGATCTGTGCCAACCAACACCTTGGCCCAATTCTGCATACCCATGATTCCCATACCTGACACACCTCCACAGTACCCATTAAACATGTTTAATGTGAGCGATAATAAAGTGTGGGACACTTCTGAGCACTCCCCACTCTGCGGATATCAGCTCGTACATCATACATTCAATCGACCCATGTGTTATTACCCTTACACCTGCTACTGTTGCATGTACACCTATATCATAGTTGCAGGTGTGACTTCTTTTGCATCAATGACGGTTGACACTTCGTACAGGATCAATTTTTGGGGTCCTGCAAAGGACACCTATATTCATGTTTAACGTGTAGAACTTGCAGGCCCTGTCACACTGGTACTTTCCGTGCAATGGTTCGGAAACCATCGGTGTATTCTCCTTTCATGCATGTCTGTCTGTCTATCCATATTAGCTATACCATGACCTATTTATATACATGTGTTATATGTACAGGGACATATGTTTGTTGTGTATATATCTATTCATGTATCGTGTGTGTATAGATTTATATATGTACATATATACATATGCCTGTACATTCGTCATCTCGTAATTTGTTGTGGATTATGTCTGTGGATATATGTGTATATATATCTCCATATCATACCTTTCAACTGTACAGATTTCCGCTGCATTTACAGCTGTTTACCTCTTATCTTTGGTCTGTTTTTCATAACCTTGTGTCTATCTGGCAAGTTAGTGGCATATCATTAAAGACTGACATTGGTAAATAATGACAAACATTTCAGGTTACAACTTCATACCCTTCAGGGAATCCATGCTAGTGACACACCTGTTATTCTATCCACTTTCTATGTTTGTTAGGGCAATATCTTGGGATTGTCCCTATTTGTACCAGTTGTTGCCATGACTTTGTCCGGTTTCGTACTTTACGGGTTTAACAGGTATGAGCCATGTACATAGAACATGGGGAAAACACCATTCATTTTCTATTCTGTGAGCGGATTACACACGTGCAGGCACACTTGCATATCCTTATTGTGGGTTATATGTGTTTCATAGTTAATTGTGCTTCCGTGAACATTCATAATTCTGACCGTAACAGTTACATATCTGTATTCCAGTTTATGGACTACTGCGAAACACACGTTCACCTTTACATATTTAAATGTGTGTACTGCACGAACGCTTTCATTACACTTTCAGGTTATATGTGCAGTGGTCGTAGGTCAACAGGGACTTCATTCATGTTGGCCGGATACCGGGACCACTATTCTATTGGTGCTCTCCCTCATTGATATGCATACCCATAGTACTTAGCTACAGCAACATACGCCTCACCGCTTCACCTACGACACAGGCATCCATTCTCCTGCTGGGAAAAAGGCGGTACTACATATTACACATTCCCTATTGCCTACTGCTGTGGACTCCGGCTGCATTGTTAATCACTCCGAGGATATGCAGAACACCAAGGCATATAGTCCAGCCACATACAGGTCTTTGATTGTCAGGGTGTTCATGTAATGGTCTGGGTTTAGGCTTGTCCACCATGTGAATGGAACTTCCCTGGCCAAGGTCAAATGTCAGACGAAGCATATGGACAGGGATTATCTCCCTATTTTGAAGTTTTACCTGTGTTTATAGACACAGGTGTTTGGGCACCTGTCAACAGCTTAATCTGTTGGCATTACATATTATGGGTGTGGTTGTTATAGTCTATACTCCACGATGAGGGGTGTTCCCATTCACATTTGACTATTACCTGTATACAGTCATATGGGGATTATTATTTTTGGACATGAAGTGACTACAGGTATGCAGTTGTACATTATACAAGTGTGAGGGCTGTTCCTGTAAATTTGTACAGAACATACCTCTCAACCACTTAGAGCACCGAACCTGTGCAAAACCTACACGATGGTGGGACAATTAGGGATACATTTTATCAATTGCTCTTACAAGCTTATAACATTGATAGAATGCTAGGTTTTGCATTAGCATGACTGTTGTGCAGGTTGTGGAGTCTTATACTCAGGATATTTCTCATTATTTAGTGACGTCAATCCCCAGCTATTTACCACACTGGTGCAGATTGTTGGAGGCACACACCAACACTATGGGGCGAACCTATGGTCATTCTTAGGGTTGCCACCTTTTCGACTGCCCAAAGTGGGACATGTTCTGTAGAGATGTCAGATTTTCCAGGACAAATCATACCTACAGCCATGCATAGTACTGAACTTTAACCTTTTTTGTACATATAATAGCTTATTCTAGTAACATTTGAATTGCTTATGCTACTTCACATAACATATTGAGGATTCATACATAATAACCATTTTATGCGACTATTAAAGTAAATTAGGGAATAAACTCTTGGGACATTTGCTATGTGTTGATTTATTTCACAGGACACAACTGCCTACAGAGGGGGTGTTACTCGCAAAGTGGGACAGGTGGTGACCCTAGTCATTCTGCGAATATCTGGACAGTTGGGTGGTATGGCACAGACCTCTGTAATATGCTGTTGTGTTCTGGCACAGCAGTAGCTCAGCATTAAAGACTGCAGTCGGAACGTGCTGACAGACAGTTGGGTTTCAGACTTCATACTCCAGACATTAATGCCAATGTGGAAACTGTTATTCTATCAAATTCTATGTTTCTAAGAGATATGTTTACAGATTGTCCCTGATTTTGGACCTTTGTCTCACTTATATTCATGGCTCTGTCCAGATATCTTGCTCACACAGGTTGACAGGTATGGTCAGTCACAACTGCACACAGTCAATGTCCCTCACACTTGATCAGGGCTGACCTGTTTATGTAGTGTCTTCCTCGCCCTCATGCCGTTTTCCACTTTGCAAATGTGTGCATTATATTCTCCCTCCCATTCGTGTCTGGACATGTGCATCACGGGAAGGTATTTTATCCTGGGTGGTAGGTTATGCATGCCCACTTAGGGCTGGACAGTGTCATGGACCTCCACTGCACGTTCTGATTTGTGTCCAGATATCTACTGTATTGGACATCATGTCGTCATACCCATTCTACTATTTACACAAGTTGGTCATCCCATGAGGGATATCCCAAAAATTGGTCAAAACGAAAACATGTTGGATAACGAAGATTTTTGTGGATGCACGAAAATGTGCAGGGGGTTTTACCTGCAGGGGATACATGGTTTGCAATCCTGACACTGCCTAGGGTGACAGTACCTACTACATATGCGTAGGGGTCACTGTGTGTAGCTGTTTCTGCAACAAACCAGTGGACCAAGTACGGCTGGATTTGGTGGATGTTCTGGTATGGTGGCAGGTTGTGTGTTGTGGAGGGTATGCTGGGTAGGCTATTATGCATCCAGGTGTGTTGCATTTGTTATGGCCAGTTCCATCAGGACCCATCTGTGGGTATGTGACAGTGCCGTATCTATACATTTGTCTCGCATATTTCCATATTCATATGTTTGTGAGATTGTGTTCTACACTATGGCCTGTCTGCTTGTCTTGCAGCTGTTTCTACATGAGGTTGTGTTTCTTTCCACTTCACCCGCTGCCCCCTCATACACCTCCGGTTCACCTTTTCTGCATACGACACATTTATCGCTTTTGAGGAATTTACCATTAAACACACACCCCTCACACGCAAATTACTCACACTCCATAGAGCACTACTTTGGTTGTTGACCCATGACACGGCCAGAGTTACACATTGACTACCCTACATGTGTCGGGTAACTTTATGGTTGTGTGGACTACCCTGCCATGTTTGCATTCCATATACTATACCTCACGCACATAGGTACATGCTCTTACTTCACTTTCATTACTTGGTTGGTGTATCCGGGTACTACCCGTTCGACTGTGTCACATACACGTTCGGATTATACAGCTGACTTCCGGATTTTGCCAGCCTGTTCTACTCATTGGTAGGATGGCACGTTTTCCTATGTCCAAGCTATTCCTTACACATGTCCGACCATTGTGGACATTGTTTCCCCACAGTCAACAGTTGTGTTTCCACCTTTTCAATTGGCCACAGTGTGACACAGGGTTACCACCTGTCCCACTTTGTGAGGGCCAGTCCCTCTTTGGGCAGTTGTGTCCTGACATGTAATTTTCAGCATGGCAAATGTCCTGAGATTTTAGGACACACATATTTCTTATATTTTATGTGATAGTTGCATTAGACAGTTAACTCTGAATCTGAAATACCTGACTGTTATGAGAAACAGAATAAGCAACTAAAATGCTACAGGAATACGCTTTTCTGTAAGCAAAACAGTTATGTTCAGTCCTTTGTACTGGCCATGGGTATGTGTCGGCCTGTACAGTCTGATGTCTGTACCAAACATGTTCCACTTTGGCCATTTGTAAGGGTGGCAACCCTACTGTGACAGTTGCGGTGAACACGGCATATTTTACAGGCCGACACATAACCAAGGTCAGTTCGGCAGATAGAACTTACAATTCTTGCCTATATCTAAGCTTATTCTTGTAGCATTTCGGTATCTTATTATATTATACGTCCAGTGAAATATGTTTACTGCAACTATTGCATGATGTCTACGGAGGAATTATGTCCTATATTCTCTGGACATTTGCCAGTTTTACATGTTTGTGTCAGGACACATCTGCCCACAGAGGGACTGTTGCTCACAAAGTGGGACAGGTGGTAATCTTGGTCGACAGTACGGATCATACTGTTCCTTTTGGCCTACATGTGTCCGTGTTGTTATGGCTCATTTATATGCTCCTTCTGTTTCATTTACATGCGTATGCTATTTCCTATAACTTTTGGTATGTGAAATACGGACATACCTTTTGTATGTGACTATTACATGGCTTGTGGGATATGATTCAGACATATGGTCACTACCTATATCTACATTCCTCCTCGTGTATTTTGTTATGGACACATCTGCACAGCTATGTTCCCTCCTTCATATTATGGGTTGGATGGTGACCCTCTCCGTTGGACTTGACGTACCTACTGGCGGCACGCTAACATCTGATACGTTTCACTTCCACATGGTATAGCTATCACCACTACATTGGACTACAGGCACATGGTTTTCCTGTCATTTGTTCATGGGTAGGGACCTGTTATTCCCTACCATGCATTTGTGTTTGACTCTTCATTTTCTGTTCGCAGGGACTCTGCTTTGCATACGTTTCAGTCTCCGCGGACACTGATAGGTACGATTACGATTGCTGGTGGAATATAATATTCAGCAGTTTAGGTTGCTCCTCGGAAGCCGACAATGACACGCCTCCCTGCGCAACTTCGATACGCCCCTTGCACTCGTGCACGTTTCCTATGCACGTGGCTGTGGCAGCTGCGCACCTTCATTAATATGCATATGGTGTGTCTACTCCACATCTATGCCGCACGGCCTGCGCAAGACTTACGCCGGACTTGCGCTAAGCTTCATGAATCCGGGGGGTTTTCTTTTTATTTATTTGAGACTGCCCTGCAATGCTGTTTTAAATATTTCCTGTGATTTTAAACTCTGATGTAGCTGTGTTTATTTACCAAGTATTTTCTTGTTCTTTTATTATTTATTATTAAATATATTTAAACCTATCATTGTGGCTGATATCTGTGAGACATTTAAGTTCTGGGAGTACTTGTATATTTATTTGGTGAAACTCTGGGTCAATCCTAATAGCATTGCTCTTGATCAAACTACCATTTGGATTAATAGTAACATTACACAGTAAGACTGGATGTCCTTTGTTAAGGACTTTAAAGTAGATGATAAGGAGTGACTGAAGGCAGTCAAAACTACCTTATTGTCTGGGCAGAAAGGAGCATATCTAATAAACCTGTGCCAGCCTTTCACGGGTGTGTATGGGTGTATAAATCAAATCTCAAAGAATGTGTGTGTCAGCTACTTGGGCAGGTACACGGAGCACTGATTGGACAGAGAGGTTGCTGGAGATCTTGGCTTGGACACTCAGCTGAGATTTCAGCTCTATAGCTGTGCCAGTGGGGTGTCTTACTGGGGATCAGGAGAAAGAGGGAGAAACAAGCCCCAGACTGACTGTGGTCTATGTGTGCTCTTAAGGGAAATTGAACTTTACAATGTGTTTACTTGTCATTCTCCTAGTATATACAGCCCTCACTGTTGCCAGTGGGGAGGATTGAGGCTCCTTGACTATTCGGCCAATGGTGGGGTGTCACAGCCTACCTTAATATAGTTGTATAAATATTAGCTGTTTAGCCACAAGGCCATATCCCTGTATTCTGTTTCTTACAGGCTTTTGAGGGGAGATATGTGCCTGGCATACAGGGCATTGTCAGACCCTACTCTGATAGACCTCCTGCATATCCACAAAACAAACAGCACCAGAATTACTCATTCTAAAGACTTAAACTTTGCCTGTTATATAAATAGGACCTGCTGCAAAGACAGATGTATAAATATATATATAAATAGGACCTGCTTGAGGAGACAGGTATGTATCCCAGAGACTACCTCATCTGTGAAACAGTCTCCCCATCCATATGAAGCAGAGTTCCTCCCTAACTCAATTCAAGTAACTTGGACAATTAGATAGGGAAAAGAATATTCAACCCTGGTTTGGCACCTACGTCTCTAATGGACACAGGCAACCTGTAAATGGTTCATCTCTCAGGCCCCTGCTTACAGTTATAAAGGATATCAGAACTTGTCAAAGATTTGGGATGCATGGCTAGGCTTACAAAGGGCCTCATGGTCATTAGCCTAGTAAACACCTATGAACTTATGAGCCTATGAGCAAGGATACAATGATGCCAATGCTCAAACAAGAAATACTACAGAACACGTGTTTGGTTTGCTAAATCAAAGTTCTAGTGTCTAGATGCATTAGGAGATATACTGCAGTATGACCAAGGCACCTGTGCTGAAATACTTACAGTCTGTGCAATGTTGCATAATATCATTCTCAGGAAACAGCTTCATCAAGGACAGCAAGAGGCAGGACTACAGTTTTAAGGACAACAGGTAGGGCCAATAGGAACACCAGCAGCAGATAACGATGAGGAGTCTGAGGGAAAACCATCAGCTGCAGATGGCACTGGCAGACTCGGAGACATGCACGGTATGCCCTTGTTCTGGCTAAGAGGCAAAAGATAGCACACAATCACTACTTAGGTCCAGGTCTATGACCCCATGCACATACAAATATGAAAAATGATGCCTGACAGACTACACAACTTTTAATTAACCATGTAATGGCTGTGTTCTGATAGCATCAGCCAGGGACAACCCCCATGTATACAATACATACCTCCACTAATGATAACAAAGTGTGGAAAATGTAACTAAAATAAAATAAAAAAAAATTAACACTGAATGCTCTCGTATTGACACATGTATATGCCCTATAAGTACACACAAGTTAACTGCCCAATCCACCCCAAACCCCACAATTCAGCACACCCACACCAAACCCCATAATCCAACCCCCACACATACCACCTCCCACAACAAAACACATAAAAGTATATATTCAACTCAATAATCAGCACGGATTGTATGACATATCTATAATGTAGCTAACACAGATTTAAACTTTGTAATAGGTATCTGCATTAACAATTTAGTAATTATCAGTGCACCATTACATAAATAACCCCAACTTATTATAACATCCTTATAGTTTAGTCCAGTAGAAATAAGCAAAAATAACACATTTTCCTTTTCCTGCCAGCACAGATAATAACATCAGGCCTCACTACATACTTACAAAATCATTATCTGCAAAAGTTTGCAAGCATGACATAAATGTTAAATCACATTTATCATGAAACATTCAGTAGCATAATTGTCAAAATGCAGAAGAAGCTATGCCAAAAGTAAGAGCTAAATGTAAATACATAAAAAATCATATATGTATTCTTTTTCAATCACTGCATTTCACCTATTAATGTTAAAACATTATTTAAAAAATAGATACATACCTTGACAATACTGCATTGTATTAACTAGTTAAATCACCCCGAATCATTCTATGCTACCAGTATTTATTTCTGTTTAAAAACAGTCTCTCCAGTATGATGCAAAGGCAGTGCCTACACCATTATATTCTTATAGTGCAGAGTCAGCCCTTTGAGCACTGTGGACATGCAAATGAGGTATGAAATCATTAGCGTTCCTGAATACATAAATCTGCACCCCATGTAGGGACTGCAAACATGGTGTAGGGACCTACACAATTATATATACATGCTCTCAGCAATGCAATGAGAAGCACTGTGAAGTGTTACCTGTTAATGGCTTGGATGTGTCTCTGATTACCCTGATGGCATGAACACTCATCTTTCAGTCTCCCCTCTCTGAAATACAGCTAATCAGGTTGTGTCAGGGAGAAGGTAATTTAAAAAAAAGTCTACAAGTACACTGAATGACATAATGGAGCTCGACAGTCTTAATTGTTCAATGCTGGATTCTTTATGCCTTGTTTCGTTTAGTATTATTTGTGTGCCACCCAGCAGTGCAAAAATTACTTTCATGGCTTAAGGAAAAAGGTGAAAACGTTTGTTTGGCTGCTTTAGGTCATGCAAACCAGCCAGACAGCACTGTGTGGCTGACCACACTCTGAATATTACTCAGGGAAGAAAAAACACATGACATGTTTCTTTCCTTAAGGCACATGTTGTAAGTGTAGTTAGTTAACAGATAAAGTACATCTGATGCAAAGTTTGAATCCACTGACATAAAAATTTTGCACATGATTGTTAGAATATGTATTTTATCAGAATTTTGAGATACCGTAGATTTTTGATTAAAAATCAAATGTTGTCATTATTGTTAAAACCATGTGACCATTATTCTGTCCACTGTAACATTATGTCACTAAATGAAGGTCTGGTAATGTGTTACACAAAGTACATACCTGATGCTACATGGAGATGTGAGAAGTAAGAATTGTTCACTTGAAAGCACTTCTTGCTCTAGTCATTACTACATATGCACATGCATTGCATTTCACTCACTATTTGTAATTCCCATAGCATATATTAACCTGCAATGCCTGTTCTATATGCTTTCTGCTTGGCATCACACCAACATGGTTCATTACCTAAGGGAAAAGAGTGAAAAATTTAGTTTAGGATGCCTTAGATAGCTCAGACATGCCTGGTGTTGAGACTACTTAGGTTCATAGGTTCATAGGTTCATACTAGGCTATCTGCCCAAGGGCATTTATAAGCCTAGCCCATAGTTATGTGGCTTTCGCCACCCCTTTAGTTTGAATAAAAACTATGCCTATCATTTTTCTGTGCCTCTGTCAAGCAGTGACACTGAAGTAATCCCTGGGGTATATCTGCGATCTCCCATCCATTGGTCAAGATTCCTCTTGAACAAGGCCAGCGAGGTGCTCTGCCTCACATGTACCGGGATTTTGTTCCACAGCATAGGGAGTCTCTGGGTGATGAATCTGTCCCTCCAGCACGTTCTATTTATAACCGTGTCAAGGTTTAAGTCTCCGCCCTTGTGGTTCTGAGGGATCTAGATTTTTGAGGTGAAGCATATTCATCAAATCTGGGTTTGACATGGCCTTATATGTCAGGCACAGGTCACCTCTGAGCAAGCGGTATGAGACTGAATAGAGCTGGAGTTCTTTCAGTCGGGCAGCATAAGACATATTTTTGAGACCCTTTATCCTTTTGGTGAGGAACTTTTGGGGCCTTTCAAGCTGCAGCAGGTGTCTGGTCAGATACATTCCGAATGGGGCATTGTACTCAATCATAGGTCTAATGAGTGATGAGTACAGGGGGACGATGACCTCACTTGATCTAGATGTGAATCCCTTCATGATCAGGTGGGTGATATAGAAGGTTTTCCTAACTACTTTAGCAACATGAGTGTCAAACGAAAGGCTACTGTCAACTTGGGTCCCCAGATCCCTGATGACTTTTTCTGTGCTCAGTGGATTGCCACCTATATGGTAGCTAGGGGTAACCTTGTTTTTCCCGAAGGGTATGACTATGCAGTTTTTGGCGTTTAACTTCAGGCCATGGCTCTGGCACCAGTTATCCGTTTCTGTGAGGCCCTTCTGGAGGATATCTGTGTCAGATGTGTTTTCGACTATGGCCCAGTTTGCAGTCATCTGCAAACTTTGTCAGCCATAACCCTCCTGTGTTTGCTTGTACTTCAGAAAAGTAGATGCCGAACAAGAGTGGACCCAGGACTGAGCCCTGTGGGACACCACTTGTGACAGGCTTTGAGTCTGACATGGCTCCAGCAACTCTGACCCTGTGGGTTCTGTCACTTAGCCAGTTTGCAACCCATCTTGTGATGTATGGGTTTACATTCAAGCTGATGAGTTTTTCGATGATACCTGAGTGGGGTATTGTGTCGAAGGCCTTTGCCAGGTCGAGGTAGGCTGTATGGACTACCTTTCCCTCATCAATGGCCTTGGTGACTGTCTCGAAAAAGTCAACCAAGTTTAAGAGGCAGGATCTGCCTTTGACAAAGCCAAACTGGGTTGGATCCAAAGTCTGCAAGTTCCCTATGTCTTTATTTATGAGTTCCATTATGATCCTCTCCATGGCTTTGCAGATAAGGCTTGTCAAGCTAATGGGGCGGTAATTTCCAGGGTCTGTGGAGGCACCGCCCTTATGAAGTGGGACCACAGTCGCCGGCGCCACTCCTTGGATGCGTATCCTGAGGTGAGGCTAAGATTAAACAGCTGTCCTAACTGTGGGTTTAATTCCTCGTTGAGTTCATGAAGCACACAGCCGGGGACACCATCCGGTCCCATGGATGTTGTGTTTTTTGCCTTAGTGAGGGCAGTTCTCACTTGGGCGTTGGAGATGTTTGGGGGGCTACAATCCTCTGGAATAGATATCTCTCCTTTTGGGGGGGGGGAGTTTGCACTGAACCTGTCAGCCAGTATGTTAGCAATGTGTGTAGGTTCAGTAATTTTCACATCATTTTGAACTAATTCTGAGCATATCTGGGAGTTTCCTCCTAGGTTTCTAACATAGCTAAAGAAGGCCTTATGATTGTCTTTAGAGTCCTTGGCGATTTTTCTCTCAAAATTTGCCTTGGATGATTTTATGAGAGCTCTTAGTTTTCTACTTATAATGATCAAAGGTGTCTTACCTTTCAAGGATTTTGCTCTATCTTGTAGTAGCTTCCTCGTTTTGTTGTAGAGCTTGTTTATGGCTGGGGTCCACCAGACTGGACGCTTGCCTTTGGTACAGAGAGTCTTAGTTTTGTTTGGGATTGCCTGATCCATACAGTCCTGTAGGTGCTGGTAGAAGGCATTTGTAAGTGATTCAGCGGTTTGAGTAATGTTTACCACTGGCTCAGGGGCCTTAAAGGAGACCACACTAGTTTTTAGAAGTGTGAAATCGGCTTTTGAGAAGTTTTTCACTGTGGTCTTTTTGTTTCAGGTGGGGGGATGAGGACCTCCAGCGAGATTAGTTTATGATCTGATCTCACCAGTGAGGGGTATACTTCCGGTGTTGAACATTTTGATCCCATGTTCGTGATGATGAGATCAAGTATGTTTTCTCCTCTTGTGGGGATGGTGACTAGTTGTTCCATGGCATTTGAGTTTATGAACTCCAGAAATCTTTGGGTTAGAGTGTTTGGGCTTGAGTAGTGTTCCCAGTCTATATTAGGGTAGTTGAAGTCACCTAGTATGATGGTGTTTGGAGATACATTTATCCCCTCCAATGTTTTCAGGAAGGCCATGTGAGGTTCCTGAGTTTGAGAGGGTGGCCTGTAACATGCTACAAATTGCAGAGCAGTCTTGCCTATGGTTAATTGCACCTGGATGGTCTCCGATGCATCGTGCGTTGCCACCAACCTTGAGGTGTGGGTGTCCTTTATGAATATGGACACCCTCCTTTCTTGGTGTTGTCCGGATTTTGGGGCCGGAACGCATGATATGAGGTGAAACCTGTTAGTGCTGGGGTGCTCTCAGGAGCCTTGAACCAGGTTTCTGTCACAGCACAGACATCGATGTTCTCCATATTGAGAAGGGCCTCGAGTGCGTGCATCTTGAGAGTGAGACTTCTGGCATTGAGCAGCATTACCCTTAGTTTTTTCCTTTTGGTGTTCTAGGGTGGTAGGTTTAGAATTTGAGCCTTGCCTAAAAAGGCACTATGGGGTGGCAAGAGCCTTTGCCAATATCCGAAGCCCAGGGTGACAGTTGCAAGCCGTCCCTTGTGAAGCAGCGTGGCTTGTCCAGCATGTCATCCCAGGCAGACAGACATTGGATCCCCTTTGAATGACACCAGAATTTAAGCCAATTATTAAAGCTGATCATCTTATCACTGTATTGTGGCATCATTCTAGGTGAAGGTAGGATACTGCTCAAGGTCAGGGTCATACCTGCCTGGGCTACATAATCAGAGAGCTCCTCGATGTCCCTTTTCATGTAGTCCAAGGAGGTACATCTCAGGTCGTTGACACCAGCGTGGACAATGACTGAGTCGCACTGCTGTACCTGCTGTTGAGAGACCTGAGTGCTTGCGTTATGTGGCGGATTCTAGCGCCCGACAGGCAGCTTACTGTGACCTTCTCCTTACTCAGTCTGGTGAGCGGGACGTCAGTGTGTCTGACTATGGAATCACCAATGACAAGTGTGTCTGGCATTTTGTTTGGCCTTAAGGGCTGTGACTGTTTGACACTCTGACTGTGTGGTCTATGTGTTGCATGTGTTGGGTCGTGAGGTGGTAGTTGTTTGGGTGTCTGCTTTGGTGGCCTCTGCTGTTTTGGTAAATTTTTGATCAGGGCCTCCGAGTATGTCTTTGTGTGAGTATGTGTATGATTTGAAGTTGTGATGGTACCATGTGTGACTGGGTATGTATTGTGTGTGGTTACCTTCTCCTCCTGTCTGGTCTTGCCAGTCCTATGTTGAGAGAGCTCAGCCTCCAGTTTGGCCGTATAGTTGCATCTCTCGCATGTATTTGTGTTTTGTGGGAGGAGGAGAGGATTGTCTGTGTACATGAGGCAATTGTAACATTGCCTCAATATTCCCAGGTTCACCAGTTGAGCTGGAGAGGACACTAGCAACTGATCCCTCGACATACTAGAAGTAGTAGATAAAAAACTTTCAAAGGACTCGGGAAGTGGGTTTTAGGCTGGTGGGGTACTATCTATAATAAGAGTGCTTTATCAAGGTGCAAGTACTGTAGGAGTAAGTGCTAGGCTTTACAGATAGAGAATAGTCTACTTGGGAATCAAGTAGAGATGAACTTTTCAGTTATAGGATATGCTGGTTAGATCAGCAGTACAGCTCGAGGAAGGTAGTTCTAAGGGAAAATTTGAAGAGTGGAATTTAGATGGCCCGAATAGTTAACCTTGTTTAACCGCCGCTGCTCTTGTGTGCAACAGTGGCAACTCAGCTAACAGCGTTTAGCGTGTTTTATAGCAGGGGGCTGAAGGGAGCTAGGAATTGGCCCAAAACGACCAATGGACTACTAGTTTCTGGCTGAAACTTCACCAAATCGGACAGAAAGGCCGGTCAGTGCCTCCCACTCCCACTGGTAAGCAAAAAAACTTCCCTCCTCCCTAATAAGGCAATGGATCAGTAACAGGAACTATAAACAAAGCCCAGGGATCAGCAACTCTGAAACTGGACTACTCTAGTTCAGTAAGGCGGGAAAACAAGAGATTTTTTTTTGTTTTATTACAGAGATAAGGAAAAAAACAGACAGTAAATGCTATAAATGCTGTAAATCGGCTAGCGCACTTTAGTGTGTAGCCTACAGAAACAATTTGCAACAATTAGTAACTTAAAGTGCAATAAACAGTGTAAAATGCAGAAATCACTTAAAGTAGCAGTAAAACAGACGAAATGCAGTCGCTAGCTTAATAACAGTGGGAAAGCCACAAAAATACTTATATCTGGTAGAAAGTCACTCTTTTAGCTCTCTGCTGCTTGGATCACTCTGCAGGCCACCACGAGGATCTGTGCTGAGTTGGTACAAGCTGGAAAACGCGTGTTTAGCGTGTTTTATAGCAGGGGGCTGAAAGGAGCTAGGAACTGGCCCAAAACGACCAATGGACTACTAGTTTCTGGCTGAAACTTCACCAATTCGGACAAAAAGGCTGCTCAGTGCTTCCCACTCCCACTGGTAAGCAAAGAAACTTCCCTCCTTCCTAATAAGGCAATGGATCAGTAACAGGAACTAAAAACAAAGCCCAGGGATCAGCAACTCTGAAACTGGACTACTCTAGTTCAGTAAGGTGGGAAAACAAGAGATTTTTTTTTTTTTTTTTTTTTACAGAGACAAAGAAAAAAACAGACAGTAAATACATCTGGCAGATATCAAATTCTGTTGTACAAGGTGTAACTGAAGTGTATTGAGACTTTGAGAGGAATAAGGCACATGAAGCCTTGTTTGAATGCTGTGTAGTGATCGCAATATGACCTTTTTTTAGTTAACTTCTTTTTAAGGTATATTTGCTCTCTGCTTGGCATCACACAAACAGGGTGCACTACTTAAAGGACAACCGCACCCTCAGACTCAAAAAACATATTAATTTCATCATGGTTTGATGTTTCCTACATTTTAATAGCACTCTGAGACTATTTTGAGCTTTTTAGATATTTTTAGATGCAATTTCTGACTCTGACCACATGGGGTCTGGCATATTGAAAAAATTCAGACTGTTTACTCTGCCTCTAAGTATCCAGGAATGCATTATTTGTCTCCAAAAAATTGCATCAGATCTGCCACGTTTTGCCTTAAGCTGCTGTCACTTCATTGACTTAACAGGCATTCACTGCAGTCTTAAAATCCCCTACTTTTGGTTAAAATGTTATCCTTTTTCAATGACCACTTAAAACACAAGCAGTGCAAATGCTACAGAACAGAACTGAAAGGTGCATTTTCTAGCTCTTTCATCTTAGAAATGCTAAATTGCTTTCTTTTGTGAAGGCTGAAATCTAGCTCTTCAAGGAATCTCCCCTCCCACTTCACACCTACCTTCCCTAGCTGTCAAAGAGCCAAGGGTAATTTGACCCATTATCTGCATGTGATTGACAGCTCGTCACAGCAGGTGACCAGAGTAATGTACTGTTTGCTTGTCAGCCTTTTCCTCCTTACAGTGGGAGACTTTTTTTGTTGCACTACTCCTGTCAAATTTAAAACCAAGCTACATAGCACTGGCAATAATCCCTGCTTTGCAAAGCAATCTGCCACTTATTTTCCCTTCCTGTTTAAATAGCTAACACCCACAATTACCTCCGTACCATCATGCACCCACTTCAAAACTTTACTAAAAGCGCACCTAAAAACATGCTGGCTATGCCCTTGCAACTCCCACTCTAATATCACCCACCCCATCCAACCACTACCTTTCTTTCCATTCCACTAACTACCTTGATTATAGCAAGCTCAGATGCTCATAAGCCTAGTACTTATTATACAGCAAGAACTTCTCATTGTAACATTTGTTAATGTCTGTTATGTACTTCACAGATAAAGATTCTATTTGTCTACTGATGTACTATGTTCTTCATCTGTAAATATGTTGTAAGTAAGTGCTATGTTAAATTGTTAATCACTATAATCCAATGTAACTACTGTCTATTTTACTTTGGAGCTTTTCTCCCCGGGCCTACGCTGAAAATAGACCTACATCCAGTCTGACACTCCCGGTCAACAAATATAAATAAATAAATAAATAGAAGTAGGATTATTGCTCCTATCAAATTAGGAAAGATTATGAAATAGTAGATCTTGCATTAGTATGAATTTTCAAAAGGGTATGAAATCTGAAACTTAAATGTCTGTCATTGATTTCATTCTTCAGTCTCTAATGATTTGGCAGCAATTGTCCCAAAAAAAAAATTTGATTCAAAAAGATAATAGCCACACAATACAGCTGGTAACCTGTCAAAGAAGGGGCTCCTTTTAATATTAGTACTACTAACTTGAGCATCTGACAAAATAAAAAAACATGCATTTATGAAATGAAAGTTATCCCTAACTGGATTATTACAGTTAAAGGTAAACCCTCCATGTTTTCTTCCAAAATAGCAATTTCTGGGAGGGATTATTAGGGGAAGAGCAACATTTTGAGCCAAGTTCAGGGACAGTTGAGAGGTTGGGATATGCCTAATTCTAAAAAGCAATTTATTTGCATGTACCTAGCAACCTGTTAATGCAGGAAATCTGGACAAGGCAAAATATATGTGGGGGACATCAAAACAGTACAAAAAATTGATTTTGTATAAACTGAGAGAGCTGATCGAATAACAGGTCTTGCTTTAGCATGCATTTTTCTGAAGGTTATGAAGGCTGAAACTCAGTGTCTCATTTAGTGACTTTATTCCGAAAGAGTTTGACTGAAAACCACAAAAATTGAGACTAACAATCTAAAAATAAGAAGCCTTGCTTGCAGTCACACACACTCTTGCCCCCTTGCTTGCAGTCACACACACACACACACACACACACACACACACACTCTTGCCCCCTTGCTTGCAGTCACACGCACACACTCTTGCCTCCTTGCTTGCAGTCACACACGCACTCTTGCCCCCTTGCTTGCAGTCACACACGCACTCTTGCCCCTTTGCTTGCAGTCCCCCACACACACACTCTTGCCCCCTTGCTTGCAGTCACACACTCTTGCCCCCTTGCTTGCAGTCACACACACATGCACACTATTGCCCCCTTGCTTGCAGTCACACACACACACGCACACTATTGCCCCCTTGCTTGCAGTCACACACACACGCACACTTGCCTTGGACACACACACACACACACACACACACACACACACACACACACTCACACACACACACACACACACACACACACACACACACACTTGCCCCCTTGCAGACACACACACACACACACCTTGCTTGCAGTCAGAATCTGGACATTGCAACAGCACTGAAACAGACATTCAAAGATAGCACATGTAGCCAGTGGCAGTCTAAGTTTCACTTTCGGTTAGTGATATTTTAAAATTCTCAGACCCTTTGCACACGAGAAATGCACATGTTGTTGAATACACCTTCCTGATTGTATATAATTATATTCCTTGTACAATGCAGTCCAGTTTTAGTGGGTGTTTTATATTTACTGTTTCAAACATTTTTCCTGAAAACAGTGCAACAAAATGCATGCACCAATAATGACAATACTGCCCAATTCTGAATATTTCCATCACAAGTGTAGTCAGACTTCTACAGTCCACCAGTATCAGTAATTTCTGAAGCAGTAAACGTCCTGTAAATAATTCCACATTAAAGCGATCTGTAACTAATGAAGCGGTTGCTGCTAGCCAAAAATTATATATGCCATGTCATCAACAAATAATGTCATAGTTGCCCTTTTTGAATAATTTACTTATCTTACACAAGAACAATAAGCTGGTAATACTGCAGTAGGGAATGGACGACAATCTTCTTCAGCAGAAAGGAGTGCATCATCCACCCCATTTGCAATGCAGTACAGTTTCACAAATGCATCTATGTGAGTAGAAACCACAGCCTTCTGCATCAAAAGCAAACAACCTGTTGTGATATTAGCAACGCAAGCAGACATAAGCAGCACTAATAATTGTTGCAGCCCTGCATCTCTCAGCTCCCTGTAAAATCTACTCAATCAGTTGTATCTATGAACTTCACAGCACAAGAAATCTTGAAAGAGGCAAAATTTCCCCCTTGCTTGCAGTCACACACACACTTGGCCCTTGCTTGCAGTCACATACACACACACTTGGCCCTTGCTTGCAATCACACACACACTTGGCCCTTGCTTGCAGTCTCACACACATTTGCCCCCTTGTTTGCAGTCTCACACACTTGCCCCCTTGCTTGCTGTCTCACACACACACTTGCCCCGTCGCCTGCAGTCTCACACACACTTGCCCCCTTGCTTGTAATCTCACACACACACTTGCCCCCTTGCTTGCAGTCTCACACACACACTTCCCCCTTGCTTGCAGTCTCACACACACACTTGCCCCCTTGCTTGCAGTCTCACACACACACTTGCCCCCTTGCTTGCAGTCTCACACACACACACACACAATTGCCCCCTTGCTTTCAGTCTCACACACACACAATTTCCCCCTTGCTTTCAGTCTCACACACACACAATTGCCCCCTTGCTTTCAGTCTCACACACACACACAATTGCCCCCTTGCTTGCGGTCAAACACACACACACACACACACACACACACACAATTGCCCCCTTGCTTGTGGTCAGACACACAATTGCCCCCTGGATTGCGGTGTCACACACACAATTGCCCCCTTGCTTGCGGTCACACACACACTTGCCCCCTTGCTTTTAGGTCACATACAAACACACACACACACACACACTTGCCGCTTGCTTGCATTCACACACACACACACACACACACACACACTTGCCCCTTGCTGTATCCTATGGACATTAGAAGGCATCCAGCTGAAGGCACTACATATGTTACCTGTATTTTTTAGCAAGTTCCTCCTCCTATTTTATTTCTTCTCACTCAGAACCCCTACCATGATAGTGCTATCCCTGTCCACAAAAACAAAATGGTTGCAAGGCATGTACTTCACTACCAGAAAACTGAGATCAGAAAAGCTTACCAGCCTTAGAGATTTTATCAGACTTTGCTTCTCAGTGGCTTGTGTGCTATACTCACTCACAAAATGTTATATTAACAGGCAGAATATCACTTTGCAGACTAAAGAAATAGTATTTTGTCTACCAAACTTTATAACAAAGTCAAAAAAATATATGCCATGCCGATTCCATTATTTCAATAGGGATTGGCAGCAACTCTCACTCAAGGCATGCTGCTTAGCAGCTTTACAATGACTAAGCTGCTGTGCTTGTACAAGCAGCAAAATTCCTCATTTCCTTTCCCATCTATCTTCTATTTCTCTCTTATTTCCCTTACGTTTTTCATTAATTTAAAAACAAAACAACACGCAGGGTCAAAGAATATCATAGCAACCATGACATTAATCTTACAAGAACCTGCGCTCTATGTGTAACTGAGCATTGTGAAGTGTCTGAGGCTGCTTCTAAACTATGGACACATACTGATGGACAAAATGTTGAACCTCTATATTGCCTACATCACTGTATATTTACCTGCTATAATAATCTTACATGGGAACCCAGAAATGCACTTAGCCTAGTTGCATGAAACAAGTATAGCTGCAGAAACCACCCCTGGACTACTACCACTCTCTTGCTGACTATTCATAAGTATGTTTACAGGCTGCAGAATTACTCAATAAATAAGTTTTATGCCTAATGGCTCCAGCGTCCACATTAAAATAATTTCATTACCCAGCTAATGGAAAAAAAGGTATTATTCAGCTGTGGCAAAGTTTCAAGCAGGTAGCAGGTTTGATGGCACACACACACTAAAACGGAGCAAGCACAGTAGCATAACAAATAAAACGGAGCAAGCCCAGCAGCATAACCAATAAAACAGATTACTAATATTAAAAAAAAAAATAAAAAACATGACAAGACTGAAACGCGAAGCTCAACAACAGAAACAAACAGCGGAAAACATTACAAAACATCTGCAGCATGCAATCGCGAAGCACGAGGCATCAACAAACTAAAGAAAACCAAATACAGCTACAAATACAGCAAGGTTTTTAAAAAAAACACACCAGCAACCGCAATCGCGAAGCACAAGGCATCAACTAAAGAAAACCAAATATAGCTACAAATACAGCATAGTTTTTAAAAAACACCAGCAAGCAACTAAAAACACTAGACAGTAATACAATTACTACAAGCAGCAATACACTTACTTCAGAAGGAAACCCAAAGGCAGCAAGCACAGAAACACAGGCCGACTCAAGAATACAAAAGATGCCAGCATTAAACATAACCAGGGAAATATAAACCCTGGATCAAAATGAAAATAAGTAGGCAAAGCTAAAAATGCAGCTGCGAAAGGGAAGCACGTGGC
Organism: Protopterus annectens; assembly: GCF_019279795.1. Lineage (NCBI taxonomy): Eukaryota > Metazoa > Chordata > Ceratodontiformes > Protopteridae > Protopterus > Protopterus annectens. The sequence goes on along the minus strand of NC_056728.1, from coordinate 1,890,384,329 downwards.
ACCCTTACAAACAGAAAAAGATTAACTCCACTAATGTGCAATTAAAAACTTGGGAGGACACAATATCAGGGCTAGGGAGGCATAGAAACAGGGACAAATTACATTTAGGATACACTATTAAGAAGTAATAAGACTTACCTTACTTATGAAGTAGCAAAACGCTGGTGAAGAAGAAGTGCTTCACATGAATAGAGTCGGCCAGATTTGCTAACACAGAAAAGGAGTTCCACACAGCACCTAGTCCATTTATTAGGTTAACAGTGGGCTGGGAAAGGCAGTGTTGACATCACAATGTGGGAGGATCACAGGGATTCTGTACAGCATGCAAATAAGGCAGTGTTTACGTCACTTTGGGGGAGGAAACCTCCCAGGATCTTCAGCAAGAGCTGTGGCAGATGTGACATCATCATTTAAGAGACGACTAGACAGTTTTCATCTTGGTTTTAAAACTGAAAGTCAAACAGTGCGGAAAAGTATGAAGCCTAAGCAGTAAGAGAATAGTGGATTTTTTTTAAAGCTGCGGTTATGTTTTTTGAGGCTGTATCACATAACAGGATTTTTGAGAGACATCAGGTAGAGATATTTGATTTGATATCCCGTTGTTTTCCTTTAAGGAAAAAAGTGAAAATGCAGTTTACATTGTCTTAGGTAGCTGAAAAAAGCATGGTGTCTTTGTACAACTGGCAGGACTCTGGATACAATCATTTAAAAAGTACATGGTAACTTTTTCTGTGGTGCATGGTGTAAATGAGGTGAATCAATAGAAATAAGGAACATAAAGCATTGTGCGAATCCTGTTTATAGAACACTTTGCCATAATTCACAATATTTATTTTTCCATTGTTTTCTACCCTGAGGTATATTTTCCCCACTTGGCATCACTCAAACACAGTCCAGTACCCAAAGAAAAAAGTGAACATTTTGTTTAGACTGCCTTAGGTAGCTCAAACATGCAACACTGCACTCTTGACAGTATTGAGACAGGACTTTCCATCTGTCAAAGAGCTAATTCTGTAGCACAAAGTGTAAAAATGAAGGAATTTAGATAAAAAATGCAGGCTATTAAAGGTGCTAATTCAGCTACAATACACTTTTTAAAAAGGGTGTAAGAAGCAAATTGTCAGAAAGTTTTTAATAGGACTGTGATAGTAATAGAATATGATAATATAAAATATGATAATGTTAAACATAATTGTTGTAAGTTATTTTATCAGTAAGCCTTTCATAATGGCAATCTGTTTTTCATATATTTATTAATTTATTTGCTTCTGTTGACCAGGATGTTGTGGATGTCTTGGTCAAATGTTAAGTTATCATGTACAATAATGCCGAAGTAATATGAACAAAGTATTACATACACACAAAACCTAATGTATGTCCAGCTTCCTAGACATAACAATAATTACACATCATGAAATAATAACTACCATATGTATGATGGGCACAATACCTTTGCTGCACTCATTATGACTCATCGCATAATATGGAAAAATTCCCAACAAAAAAATAAGGTCAAAAAGAGGGAAAGTTGAACAGAAGATTAGTAAAGCAGAAGTTAAAAAAAACATAAGATGAAGTTATGGAATACTTACAAAGTGAAGGATTTAGTACAAAAAGTCTAACACAGATTATATCACAGCATGATGGAAAAACATGTCCTCAAAGTAAAGAGAAACACAAAGAGCACAAGACATCTGAAGAAGAGATATGAACATGGAAAGAAAATGAGATTTAATATGGTGGATATTATGCCAAGAAGAAAGCAAAACTAATCAATGCAAAAAGTGCAACACCAAAGATATTTGAAGAGAAATACAAGCAAATGCACCCGGACATGTAAAATTTTACAGTACAAGAAATAAGAAACCAAAAAAAAAAAGCTGAAAAGAGGATTTGTAATGGAGAAGTTAAAGAAATAGAAACTGGGGTTATGGATTCCCTGCAAAGTGAAGGATTTAGTGTAGAAAATGTAATTCAGATAACATCACAGCAAGATAGAGCAACAATCCCCAAATTAAGGAGAAACCAGTGGAGTGGGAAACATCTAATCAGCTGCCATATGAAGAGACTTTGGAGACTTCCATAGGAAACAAATACAAACATTCAGTCAGAGTTGCACAACATGAGAAGGAACAGGAAATTGTGGAAACTCTGACCAGTCAATGTTGTGGAGTGATAGGCCAGAAAGCTCCCATATGAAAGAGCAATGAATGACACAGGATGAAACTGAAGATAATGTGGGACAGAAAGATACTCTGGAACTTTCTACCGAATATCCGGACAAAACTGAAAAAAAGAATGTGTGCTCAGTTTAGAAGAAAATGATCTAAGAGAAGAGTTGCTAGGTTTAATAGAAATTGACATATTAAGGTCAATGAAAGAAATAGACTACAGAAAGTCAATAAAACCCAAAAAGTTAGAAGTTTGATAAAACAAATGAACACAGTAATTGGGACGGTCCATAGAGATTCATGTGATGTAATAGAAGTGAATACTTCTTCTTTCGGCTTTTACCAGTTAGGGGTCGCCACAGATGATCACCTGTCCTCTCATGATTGGCAGTGGAGTTTTTACAGTGTCAAGTTGCCAGCCCGGCACCCTACCTTCCACAGTAGGCACACACATGCACACACTCACACCTAGGGCCAATTTAGTGTGTCCAATCCACCTACAGCATGTCTTTGTGATGTGGGAGGAAACCGGAGCACCTGGAAGAAACCCATGTGACCACAGGGAGGACATGCAGACTCCACACAGAAGGCACCCCAGCCGAGGATCGAACCGGAGAACCACTTGCTGTGAGGCGGCAATGGTAACGGCTGCACCACTGTGACTGCCCTAACAGAAGTGAATACTGTGTGGCTAAATTAATAACAGATAAAGTCTTGCCACAAAAACACAGGGTGGTAAGGGAAAGGAAGGGGAGAAATTTAATGCCATCAAGGAAGTATCGAACAGAGAAAACTATAAAGCAATTAAGACAAGAAATATCAGTATTAGAAGAGTATAGAAGAAGGAAAAGATCAACAAAAGTACTCAGAAAGATAGATGTGATAACAATGCGCAGTATCAGAACAGATCATGATCTGTCGTGCATTGTCCCAAATAATAAACTAAAAATATCAGTACAGGCAGAAAAACTTAGAAGAAATGCAGATAAATATAAAGGAAAAGGGTAAAATAAGCAATATACTGTTGACCAAAAAAAGTTTTATAGAGCATTGGGAAACAAGACAAAAGGAATTGAAACACCACCAAAAAAAGAAATAGATACATTTTGGAGAAATATCTATAAATATCTTGTGGAACATAACAAAGATGCTAAATGGATAGAAGAAGTAAAAGAAAGAATAAGAAGTTCAAATGTACAGGATATGCAATGGGATGAAGTAACGGCAGAGAGATTGAAGCAAACATAAGAAAAACTCTTAACTGGAAAACCCCTGGCCTAGATGCAGTACCTAACTTCATGCTAAAAATATTAACATCTTTACATGAAGATTTAGCCATGACTAAGAGCTATTTATATGCACACCCTGACTAGCCTGGTTAACAGTAGGAAAAATGACACTCATACTTAAGACTGAATCTGCAAGCTATCCTAAAAACTATAGAGCAATAACTTTCCTTCCGACAACATATAAACTATACACTGGAACTGATGCCAACAGAGTTTATAATCCTTTAGAAGAAAACTCAATCATGGCAATGGAACAAAAGGGTAATAAAAGGAAGTCTTAGAGAATAAAGGATCATTTGCTGTTAAAGTCGTAATGGAGAACTGTAAAATGGAGAAGAATCTAAGTATGGCATGTATAGACTGTAAAAAAGCATTTGGCAGTGTCCCACAGTCATGGACAAGAGTGCTTAAAATGTGTAAGATAAATCCTACACTGATTGATTACATTACATTGACCATGAAACTGTGGCAAACCACTTTGCAGTTAAGTCATGATGAAAGGCAAATTATTATTCCAAGGATAAAAATTCAAAGGGTGATATTCCAGGATGATTCTCTGTCACCTCTGCGATTTTGTCTTGCCTTTAACCCATTAAGTTGTCTACTTAACAGATTAGGTCATGGCCACAATTTGGATCCCGGAAAACAAAGTGTAAAGACTTCTCATCTTCTTTTTGTAGATTATTTAAAACTGTGTAGTTCATCAGATGAGGAACTGAAAACACAACTGTAAGTAGTCAAAACTTTTTCAGATGATATAAAAATGTCATTTGATTTTGATAAATGTGCAAAAGCAACCTTAAAGCAGGAAACTGCATACCAAGAAAACATCAGTTTGAGACAGGAATGTGATATAAAATAACTTGAGCAAGAGGGAGTGTATAAATATTTGGAACCGATGAAGGATCAACAATAAAATATGAACAAATGTGAATAAAACTTAGTAAGGAATATTTTAGACTAAAATTAATACTGAAAACAGAGTTGGCATCTAGAAACAAAGTCCAAGCTATAAATTCTAATCAACCATTCCATAACAGAAGTCTATGTTCCCTTAATATGGAAAATATCCCACATCATTCCCCTCCAGAAAGGCACCCCGCACTGACCTCTCCAATTGCCGCCCTATTGCTATCCTCTCCCCTCTCTCCAAGATACTTGAAAAATGTATCAACACCCAGGTCTCCAACTGCCTCCTAGCTAATAATCTCCTCTGCAAAACCGAACATGGTTTCAGGCCATATCACAGCACTACCTCCGCTCTGCTCTCCTTCACCAGCACCATACTTCATCACAAACACAATGGCCTCTTATCTACAGCCATATTTCTAGATCTTGCAAAGGCCTTTGACATGGTATCTCATGAGTACTACTGTCTTCTCTCCCCAACCTCTCCTTCTCACAATCAGCCTGCAACAGGTTCAACAGCTATCTACACAGATGCCAGCAACCAGTAATCTGGGACAATAACCTATCACCTCACCTCCCAGTTACCCTTGAATTCCCCAAGGGTCTATTCTTGGCCCTCTGCTATTCTTACTTTTCACTAACAACCTACATACTGCCACCATACAAGCATCTCTTATACAGTACGCAGATGACTCTACTCTCATCTGCTCTGCCCCCTCTCGACTAGAACTACAACAAATCACACAGGAATCATTCAATTCTGTAGAAAGCTGGCTATCAAATGCTCAGCTCCTACTCAACCCATGTAAGACACAACTTCTCCTGTTCCAACCTTCCAAAGCCACCCAAAACACCCCGACTTCAACATTCTTGCCAAAGACAATACCATCATCTCTCCATCAGAACACACAAAATTACTCAGTGTGGAAATAGACAAACTTAGATTTGACACCCCCATATCTCTCACAATAAAAAAGTTCACAAGAAAACTTGGTGCATTGTATCGAAGCCACCAATTCCTAACCAAGGTGGCTAGAATCTCCATAGCCAATTCCCAGCTAATCTCCACCCTACTTTATGCATCCCCCATACTTACCAACCTTAGACAGACAGGCCTACACAAGCTGGATGCTTATTACAACAAAATTGCTAAATTTGCCAATGGAACCTCCTGCTGCAGCCATCATTGTATCTCCCTTAAAGAACTAAACTGGCTAGAACCTCCACAACTCCTTCACTTTAATCAACTCTCCCTCGCTTATAAACTTATTACCCACCCCCTTAACATCCCTTTCCTTCAAACCCTTCTCCAACCCTATCACCCCACTAGGCCCCTAAGATCAAGCAACAAAAATCAACTCACTGTTATCAAACCCAAATAATCAGCAGGAGAAGCCATATTTTCATGTACCATATCTAAACTTTGGAACAATCTTCCACCCTCTATAACTACTCTACCTTCCAGCAGCCTTTTCAAGACTGCACTCAAATTCCACTTAAATTTGCAATGGCTTTGTCCTTGTCATAATCCAGACTAGCACCTCCACCCTTACCCCCCAGCTAGACTCTTAACCCAACCATACTACCACCACTACTAACCTCAGTCAAAATTAGCTAGTTGTCTTTACATACTTTAAAACCTTGTCTGACAACTTTGTTACTAATATTATTAATGACAAGAAACTATCTTAACTTGCAACATTTACAGTATATACTGTTGGTAATCAATATCTTGTTATTGTATTAAAGCCAACAACTTGTAATGCTGTTTACTATCGCTGCAGCTTTGTATCTCCATTTATAATGTACATGATGTGGAGCTTTTCTCCCTGGGTAACCACTGAAAAAAGACCTGCGTCCAGTCGGAATTTCCCGGTAAACAACTGTAAATAAATAAATTAAATTAAATTAAATAAATAAATAAATTTGCTCTTCCAGTTCTAACTTACAGTTATGCAGTGACTGACTGGCCCCAAAAGGTGTCCAATAAGTTGGATGGGAAAACAAGAAGGGTGCTTCATGCTCATCAAATGATTTATAAAAATCAGTACCTACCAAGATTATATATTCCCCATTCTGAAGGAGGTATGGGCCTCCTCAATATTGATTACATGTATAAATATGCAATCATGGGACTGCATACATATCTGCTGATCTCATAAGATCCAAACATAGTGAAAGTTTTGAAATATAAGGAGAATAAGTCTAAGATGACTTCCCTGCTTAGTTTACCAGAAGCATATCAACGTCAGGTGGGAATGGAAATCAAACCAGAAACAGATAAAACTCAAGCAGCAACTGAATGTGGCAAAAAAAACAAAATAAAGAATATAAGGAGAAGGATCAGATGAGAGGTCAAGAAATGTAGAAAATGCATAAATATAGTTGCCAGTATAGAAAACTCTTGGAACAACCTCATGTTGATCAATCAGGATCGAAGCAAGAATAGTTAAGGAGAGGTGAATTTAAACCAAAAGAAAAAAATGTTAATATTGCCAGCCCAAGATAGTGGACTACATACACACACTGGTTTACAAAGTCCATTGGACATGTGGGAGAAGCAGACACATGTACGTGTTACAAAACAGAACTGGAAACAATCACACATCTTGTTGCTGGTTGTGATAAACTAATGGCAGAAGGACTGTATACTGAAAGGCATAATAACGCAAATAGTAACTGTTGCATTTGGGATTGTGCAAACATTATAATACTGAAATAGCTGAAAAACACTTAAAGCAAGAGTCACAAAGCAATATACAAAATGATGAAGTTTATATAACATGGGATTATCGATTTCCAATGGTTCAAAAAATAGATGTGAGAAAAATAGATATAGTAGTCCATGAAAAGAAGACAAAAGTAGCACTGATCATTAAATTTGCTACACCCAGTGACTACAGTGTTTTAAGTACAAAGAGACACAAAGTCATAAATACCAGGATTTGCAGGCAGAAATAAGGGCAATGTAGGGGAAATATATCCTGACAGTTTCAGTAGTAGTAAAAGCAGCTTATAAAAAAGTATTTACAATCATACTTAGATATGTTACCAATACATGTAACTACATATGAATGGTAGGAGTCACTACTAGGCACATTGCGGATGCTATAAAGAGCATTTCTTGCTAACATCAAAGACTGAAACAATAGTCATTTTATGAACATTAATCATACTTTGAGTTAGGAATAGGGTCCATTCCTATGGTAATTGCAATTATAAAGTCAAAATGCTTAAGTTCAATCCATCATAGTGAAAGAAATGCAGCTTTTTTGTTACATCAAATCAGTGACTTTTTTTATTTAAACCACATCAATACCTTTCTAGTATATATGGATGTTTCAAAGGTGTGAATAGTAAATTATCATAGCTGTTTTATGTATTGACAAGTGAAAGTTTTGTTTTAGGTATATAGTACTATTTTATAACATGTATCTAATTACCTTTTTTGTCACCCCCACCCTTGTCTCTTTCTATTTTTTATTTTTTATTTTTTGGGGGGATATAATTCAGTAACCATCTGCTGTTTGCATAATTTGCTGATGAAAATGAATCATCAACACCACAAAGAGGTACACCGACCACTGTGGCACAGCCTGCCATACCTCCACCGACACCCAGCACTTCAGGAGCTCGGCCCACCATATCTTCACAGATGACAGCACAGACACCCAGCACTTCAGGAGCTCACTCCACCATACCTCCACAGATGGCAGCACAGACACCCAGCACTTCAGGGTCACTAAATGTCAGTGTTGCCTCCACAGTCCCTGCCTTACCTGTTCCAAGTATGCCAGGTAGCTTAGCCTCAGTTGCTAATGCAGTAGTGCCTTCTGGGAGTAGTACTAGTGGAGGTGGTGATTTTGCCACCCAGCAGGAGCTGGCAGGGCTTGTGGTGGATATAATGGAGAAGGGTCTAGTGCACATATTGGTAGGGTTGAAAATGTCCTATGTCAAATTGCAATGATGACGCCATATCTGGCACTGACCCAGGGAGCTGCTGTAGGAAGCAGTGATGAACAGTTCTGAGGATGAGGACTAGATTCTCTCTGTTCTTGCGCTGGACATGTGGGTGGCCCCAATGTCCCCTACCTATCCCCACTCATGGTGTCCTTCAGCCTTTTGTCTGTATCACCATCCCTGTTTGTATTGTATGTCCTTATGTATCTGAAGATACTTTCTAACCTACCATACCTACCTGACCCTCTCATTCCTAAGCACTTTTACCAACAGTCCTCAACCTCCTCAAAAAATTAGTATCTGTCCCACAAAAATCATTCTGCATTCATAGCTCTCCGCTCTGCATATGTGTCAACCTGGCACAACTGATTTGGTCCAACTGGCCATACAACATTATTCCATTGTTGTCACCCATCACTAGTCTGGTTACTCTGCTATGTCATGAAATTGAGTATAAAATGTTAAATTGATGTTTTTCAGAAGTGTATAGTTATGATACTCTTTGATGACCCTCCTACAAATTCTTATATTCTTTTCCTTGTGAGCTATCTTCTGCTTGCACCCCTGTTTTCACCACTGTTAAATTCTCCCCTTTTTCACATGTTTAAACTGGTCAAAAATAGATTCATGTGCAACACACACATGACCAGAACATTGTTTGCTTTATTTCCTCAGCATTTGCATAAAGTTTGCCATAGTGGAGTAATGCTGAGTGACAGTGAGTGCTGTTTAACTTTTTATTTGAAAAGCTGATGGTTTTAATTTAATCCACAGTTGTCCGGTTACTTCAGGGCAAATGTTATTAAATCCTCTTTGCTACAGAAATACAGAATATCTGTGGTGCAGTTAATGGAAAATAGGCTTATGGAGGTATTCAGCAAAGAGTTCCTATGCGATGTGTTGTGATAATCTTTTTTTTCCATAGTGTCAGTATTTCTCTACATATAATACATTCCCTTAACACAATACTGGAATAGTACAGCAAGATATCATTCTCAAAAACATTGCAGCACCAGCAGGGAGGCTTAACAAGCCAACCTTATCCTGGTTAGGTATTCATGGCTATTGCATCTTCTTACCTGTACCTATAGCGATATGTTTATTGTACAGAGCAGGGTTTATTTCATAAGTAAGACTTTACACACTGTACAGCTGTTCCTACATGTCCTACAAAAATATATTTGTGGCATTTCTATCTGTATTTCTCTCTAACTTTCTGTGTTCAACCACTCTTCCCTACATTTTCAATATGCTTCAGCAGTATTATTTTAATGCTGGGAAGCAATAATTTGTCTGTGGCATGATGAGCTAATGCTTTAATGTGTAGTTATTTTTTTTAATATAATGGGATCTATTTCAGCCATCAGCTGATGGTTAATGATTGTTTTTGGTTTAGTAATGCAGTTGCACCTGTTGGCTACAAATTGCTGTGAGGAACCATTATCCTTCTTCACCATTAAATAATTTTGCTGAGGCCTCACTGTCACCTTGGCAATGTATCATCCCCATTCTGTGTCATTCTTCCTCCATATCTGCATTTCAACAATATTTTATGCCAGGCAACAAATGCAACTCATGCTAAATGGGAGTACAGTGCTTATAGCAATACATTTCACATTGATTGCCTTCATCTGCATTACTCTGTCTCACTTTGTGCCACTGTGCTAAGCTATGCTTATTCAGTTTACTGTAAATTAAACAAAATGAATAGCTGGATGTACAGATTACAGGGCTCAATAGGGTGGTAAAGATTATTACATATATGCTGAAATCTGCTGTCAGCTATTAATTTATTTATTTATATATTTTATTTTATTTTACATTGTTGACTGGGAAAGTTTGACTGGATATATGTCCATTTTCAGCAGAGGCCTGGGGAGAAAAGCTCCAAGTACAAGTTGGTTACATGCAAGTACAAATATAGCATAATAATAACAACAGTAATATAACAAGGTGCAATAAAATCCAGTGTACAATAATACAAGTACATAGAAAATGTCAGTTACAGGATTGAAGTAGTTACATTGTAGTGATGAAAGAGAATGAAGATTATGTCTACAAAAACATGAGAACAGACCATGGTAGTAAAAACAGATATGCATATGGTTAGCAAGCTTCAGGAAAATAAATCTGTCATGTGTATGGCTAGTAAGAGTATATAAAATGGAAAATACCAGGACAGTATTTTAGGTGAGGTAGGCAAGTAGGGGCATCTCGAGGGAAGAAGGTGGGGAGAAGTAATATTTTTTATCCTATTGGGTTACTGCAAGAGCATATCATATGTGATCTGAAAAGGAGTTTCATTGAGTTTTTAAATTTGGACACTGACGGTTATTGAGTTAAGTCTAGCAGGGGAGTGTTCCAGGTTTTGGCAATGTAGTTAGAAAATAGTGAATCTCCAGCTATGTTGTTTGATTTAGTGGTATTTAGCAGAACTTTATCTGTAGATCTTCACACATATACATGTATACATATTGTGATAAGCTAACACTCAGGTCTGAATTACTTAGAGTAATGCTGAAAATATTTAGACACATACGGATGAAAACATGTCATTATATTTTGGATTAATTCATCCTTCTGCTTCAGTTTTGTGGTGGTGTATTAATGTCATTATACTTTGGCTGATTACTGTTTCAGTACATATTGGCTAACACCTTTACGTAGGACATCATTCTCCTGCTGCTACTCTAATATGCTTGCTACCTATTGTAAATGCTGTCTTGTACTGATTTTTGCCTGTGATTCAGCAGAAACCAACATAAAGTACTGCTAACTACTATTATAATTTCAACACTTCAGTATATGGTTAGACATGCACTAATACTTTGCAGTCAGCTGTGCAAATCAGCTTAGTAGCACTGCACTTAAACAGTATAAGAAAACCAAAGATAGAATCATAGTTTTCTCTTGGAAAAAATGTTTGCATGTCTGCATTACTGTTTCCCAAAGATGAGCATTCTCTGTTAAGGATGTTAACTCATCTAATTAATTTTGGTGAAGTACAGTGTGTGCTCTACAGTATTTACAGTCACTTTGTTAATCTATTCTCACCACATCCATCGCTGCCATTCTGCAGTGCACTGTCTTATGCCAGAATTGCATGCTTGTCCTAATAATGCACATAGTGCAAGTATGAGATAATACAAGTGTCCAAGTATCCCAATGTGAAGTCATAGGAATGTTTGATTGATAATCCACTGATGAACAACAGTCAATGTACATGTCATACCACTATGTGTAACATGTCAATGTCCCTCACAGTATCACAATATACAGTAAAGACAGTTTGTACAATGCATTATCAAGGTATGACATTTCATGTGAAAATCATAGTGATGTTAAATTTTCCCGTGCATACATATACCTCTGATGCATGACCTGAGATGCACAGTACTCTCTTCCAAACATTGATCTTTGCAAATATTCCAATATCCAGTTTCCCACTGGTATTGTGTGTACTCCTCTGTGGCACTTGTGACTAGTGCATTATTCCCTAGATTGTGTAAGCTAGTTAGGTAAGAGACTCAATGCCCAGCATGACAGAGTTGTATTTGCATGTGTGTGACTGTGTGTATCATTAAGTGGTGAATTCACTTTCCCTGAGAATAATACAGTTAACTGTTCTCACAGTTCCTTTATTCCTAATGTGACAGTAACATTCTCACTGAAACAAACTGATGAGATCATCCTGGCAAAAGCGCAATCTCTATTGACTATATATAAAAGAATTACTGCTTGTTTAATCTTGAATGTATGCTTTTAAGCACTGTGAACTGCTGTGCTGATCTAAGTTTTACATCCTGACATTAGAATTTGAGTACAGCATGTGAACATGAAAATTCACAGCACACAGTAGCTGCTAATTTTCTCTGTAAGTTTCTTGGTCTTCTTAATTCTTTTAAACTATTCTAATCAGTAGCAAACACATAACTTAACTTCTTTCCATTAATATATACAGTTAGAGATAATAACACCACAGCATAAGCTATAAACATTAAGCAAAATGTAAGCAAATTATATGTCAGCAGCAGGTCAATATAAAATATTACTATAGCTTTTCTTTTACTAATTTGTCACTTCTAAGAAAGAAAAAAATATTATTTTGAGTAGATTTCTCACATATATACTTGATAAAAGAGAATAATGAAAAAAGAATGTCCCTTTCTGTTTTCACAGGCATCAGTGATGAACTTTAACCTAGATTGTCTTCAGAACAGCTCAAGGCAGGAAATAAGGCAAGCAAGAATCCAGCATTCTCACACAACTGGAACATTCCTTTATTCTCAAGCTTCCTTTAAGTGTTACTTGCTTCATAAATGACATGCGAAAGAAATGTGTTACACAGGAACAAAGAAAACAAAATCACCAGTGCTTTAACACTTTTAATTAGCATATTACTTAGATCTGATATTAAGTTAACTCATCATCGCACATGCTAAGCAACATTAAACAAATAAAATAAAAATCTTAACTTATATAGACTTAAAGTTACAAATTCTATTGCTTATAATTTAATGACAATCTCTTACACAAAGGGTTGTTTAACATTTAGAAATGCATTAATAAGTTTAGTTAAATAAAATATATTAAGTCTTTCACTGTAAATATAGTAAAACAGTAAAATAAACCATTTATATTCCTCATCATGAAAAATGTTATAGCTTACAATATAAATACATACTTGCATATGTACTGTAGCTTAAATTCCAATACAAACATTTACTTAAATCCATTGATTCAGAAAATAGAAGTCCTGCAATCAGAGAATAAAAGTCACTTATTTTTAAGCATTTTAATTTTAAAACAGTTTTCCAGGAATTCAGCTCAGTCAGTTTATTGAAGGATATACTCTTCCAGTCCATTTCTTCAGTATTATTAAAGATTTCACTTTTGATGACAAGTGTGGATGCCTAATCCAGTATATCAAAATTTAGTTCCTTCAGAAAGAAATAATCTGATCTTTGCAGGAAACACCAGAATGACTTTAATATTGTTCTTTTTTTAAGTTTGTTGATCTGTAGTAAGCAGGATTTTTTACTCATTACTTTATTGGAATAATCATTATCAAATCTGACTACATGTTGACCTATTTTAATAGGTGTGCTGGACCATGCTGTTATTAATATTTAATCTTTTTCTAGGCTAGAAACTTTGTCAAAGGTGCTCTAGGGATCTACAGTATGTGCCCGTTCACTTCAAAAAGATGAAGTTTCCAGTAGATTTAATGTTTTATGTAGTCAGGTTGTGAAGAAGTTTATTATATTGCCTCCCTCATACTTTTCAGGTGTATCATAAATTCTAATGTTATTTCATCTCAGTCTATTTTCTAAATCATCAACATTATCTATGAGGCAGTTATTTTGCTTTAAAAGAAATTCAGTGATCATTTAAAGTTTATTCCAACTGCTAATTTGTGCATTTTATTGTTTCATAAGAATTTGTAAATGTTCCATCTTCTTTCTAGTCTCTTCTTTGAAACTTTCTAATTTGATATTCAGTTTGTCCATTGTAAGTAATACATCTTGCATACTAGATATTAGTGACTGAATGTCTTTTTTAACACAAGAATCCTGAGTACCACTTCTTGAGTGGTTCATGTTGATGTCTATTCTCTCTTAACTAAGCAGTTTAAATTCCAACAGGAAACTTATAGCTTTTGAAGAACTTGAAGTTATAAATCTTTTCTATTACTGAATAAAAGTTCATAACAAGTATTTCCATTTTTTTAATTTTTTGATTGTGTTTTTTGTCAGAGAAAAGTTTTCAGCCACAAAGCTTTTACCAGCTGCTTGTCTCAGTTAGCCATCTTGACCATGCCCCTCACATTTAATCTGTTCTTACAGCTCCCTTTTCCCTAATTTTATAGTAACATCCACTCTGAAAGACATTGACTAGGTCATACTGACAAAAGTGCTATCTCTGTCCTGAGAGTCAGACTTTTCCTGTGGCATTTGTGAGTATTACAGTGCTCTCTAGGTTGCATAAAATAGATAGCAGCTTTGATGCCCAACAAAGAAAACTTTTGTGTCTGTAATGCTTGCTACTATCTCCATTTCTCCTGCACAGCTTATATCTAAATGTATGCACAGCTCCCTTATAAAAAACTTTTGCATTAACATCCTCCCTGATGCACAGTGATGAGGACATCCTGACAAAAGTGCTATCCCTGTGAGTCAGACTTCTCCTGTTGGGCTTGCTAGTATTACAGTGCTCTCTGGATTGTGTAAACTAGATATTTAGGAGGTTTGATAGTCAATATGGAAAACTTGTGCTTATTGATATTTGCTGTCTCCATTTCCCCTGCAGAGGTTTAGTTAAATGTGTATACAGCTCCCCTATAACAACTTTTACAGTAATATTGTCTCTCATACACATTGATGATGTCATCTGACAAAAGTGCTAGCTCTCCCCTGTGGTGCTTGTGAGTATTGCACTGCTTTTGTGATTGTGTAAGCTAGAGAGAACTGAGGTTTAATACTCAAAATGGAATTCTTGCACGTGGTTGTGTTATTACTGTCTATTTCTCTTGCAGGGGCTGTATTTATGCTCCCATATAACCACTTTTACAGTAGCATCCTGTCTGATATTCACTGATGAGGTTATCTTGACAAAAGGGTTATCTCTTCCCTGAGAGTTACACTTCTCCTATGGTATATGTGAGTATTACATTCCTCTCTAGATTGTGCAACCTAGATAGTTAGAAAGTTCAATACCTAACATTGGAGAATTGTATGCATTTGTGTAGGGTTATTTAGAGTTGGGTGAGCATGTGCACATTGAATCTATTTTCTGAATGCATTTTAAACCCAGAGATGGCTACTCCATCCCCTAATGTCACCCTTCACATCCATAACTTCATTGTTGCACAGTGGTATAGCTATACATGCTGTTAATGTAATGATTACTATTTTCTATGTATCACATAAAGGAAACCCTGCTTATTTAGGCAGTACTATGTCCACAAGTGTTTACATTAATGCTAAAAGTAACAATGTCATGGCTTGATAGATAGCCGTTTAATGTTTTTAGAGGTGAAGTATTGCATACATTTAACTGGTGAGGAGGGTGAATATTTCCATCAATCACATGAGAGGTTTCTCATGTGGCATTAGTCCTTTCCTGCACCAGTGGTTCAACACACTGATGATATCATTGTTTAACAAGTGAACTGAAGCTAGTTTAATGTCAGACTTCTACTATGGTGCCTGCATGTGTGACAGTATTCTCAATAATGTGTAAATGCTGAGTAAGATGTTTGACTACAGCAGTGTTTAACTTCTGCAAGCATGACTGCCAGTGTAGTCATGATTTTTTGACACACATATGTAGTGGCAACTTTTACAAGTCCTAATTAGCTATAAAAATAAATGTTCCTGATAAAGCCCCTTGGCAATATACTGCTGATGCCATCTCTTCATAGATGCTATATATCACAAAGGTATTTAATTTTCTCCTGTGGCAATGGCTGCTGATAATTTGCAATATCCATGTTGTAAGTGGTTAGGTAGGAGGTTTGATTCCATCACTGCTTCAATATTGTGACAGTTATTACTGTCATATAACATTGTCTGCTTCACAATCACATACACTTATCTGTCTAATTATGGTTACACTTACACTGGCAGGGAGAATAACATTTTGTCCACACAATGATTACATACTGCTAACATACCTGCAGTATCTCCCAACTGCAGCACACATTCGCCTGTGTTGTGGGACATTGATAGTGTGCGTTGTGCATGGTTTAACTACATATGTAGGATTTGACAGTGTGCTTAGTACATGGTGTAACTACATATGTAGGATTTGACAGTGTGCTTAGTACATGGTGTAACTACATATGTAAGATTTAATAGTATGCTTTGTACATGGTGTAACTATGTATGTAGGATTTGACAGTGTGCTTTGTACATGGTGTAACTACATCTGTAGGATTTGACAGTGTGCTTTGTACATGGTGTAACTACATATGTAGGATGCTGGCATCCAGATGTGACTGTGTCCTTCACCATCATACTTTGCATACTTTCCTGCAATAACATATATGATGTGTAGCTGTAAGTGTGATTATGCACTTTGCACACTTTTTATTATAAACATCCAGCATATTAACAGTGGTGACATCATCCATTTAACTGTTCACTATCTCAGTTGTACCTCAACATAGTTGTGTGGTGCTTGAGTATCAGGCACAAAAGTGCAGTTACTTGAAATCCATCCATTCATTCTCAGAGTACATTGTGACAGTGTTGTTGTGACTGTACATAGGATCATAGAAGGTTAGTAGGCTAATGGCCCTGGGGCCATTCCAAGCCTAGCCAAGGGTTTATCCCCAAAAAGAAATCTCAGTCAACACCTGTCACCCCTGTCAATGAGGGACATGGGTCGAATCCCTGGGACAAATTTGTGGTTTCCTATCCACTCATCAAGGCTGAGATTGAAGATGGTCAGCAAGGTGCTCTGTTTGACATGTATGGGAAGTCTATTCCAGAGATGGGACAGCCTCTAGGAGACAAATCTGTCTCTCCAGCAGGTTTTGTTGATGTTGCATATTAGATTCAGGCCTTTTGAGCAGGATGTGAGTGAGGAGTTAGACCTGGAGCATCTCTAGTAGGGCAGGGTTTGAGATTGCCTTCTAGGTGAGACACAGATCACCCATGAGCAATCTGTACTATACCGAGTAGAGTGATAATAATTTGAGCCTGCCTGCCTGCATAGGACAGGTGTTGGAGACCATGGATTCCCTTTGTGAAGTATTTCAGTGGCCTTTCCAGTTGGTGCAGATGTTTGGAGAGGTGCATCCCAAATGGGGTGTTATACTCAATTATTGGTCTAATGAGAGAGGAGTATAGAGAGGTAATAACATCCTTTTTTCTGGATGCAATCCCTTTACTTATATCACTAATGGTATTATCATTCACATTGGCTTTCCGCACATATAGATGTTGGTCTGTCTTCCTGTGAGTGGTGACACTTTGTCACATAGCAATACTTTTATTCAGAGAAGTCATGACAGTGACTTCCATGTGCCTTATATCACATATGTAGGAAGTGTTATCTTTGGCATGGAGAAATGAGAGAACACATTGACTGTTGATGATGTACTATAGCAATCACATGCACACTTATCCCTTGACATGATATCATGTCTTCAAATAACCACATATGTCACACTTGAAGTGACATTTCTGTCATGGTGCATTCATTCGGGGAAATATCCATGTATTTTTTGTTGTTAAATGCTGATGTGTTTGATATCCACATTCAGTGCATGTTAGCATTGTTGGGCCTTATAGTGTAATGCATGTCTGGCATGTACAATGGTGATAATGTTTCCAATGACGTTATGATAGACCCTTCACAATCCCTTTTATCCCAGATATTGTTAACCAAACATACAGATGAAATAATAACTTAGCATAGACGTTTTTTCATACTAGTGGTAAAACTTTCACTGTGGCTCTTGTGCTTCATACAGATGTCATAAGTCAGTAGAATCACATTGCTTGCTGTTCATTTCCTGGTAAGAGCAACATTATGTGAATGTAATGCTGCCAAAATAAATAAATAATTCTATCTACTTATTCTTATCCATTTTTATGTTGGACAATAATATATTGTCACAGGTTGTGATTATATGGCGGTGAAATGTTTATTTGGGGCATGCCGTGCTGTGAGTCCTCCTGTGGCACATGCTTTGAGCATTTGCATTTATAGTTTACCTACACAGTTATAAGGTCCTTTTGTTCTCCATCAGTGCTGTCAACTTTCATCCATCAAATCCATGTATATACATCCTCATATGCTATGAATGCATTCTATGCGTTCACCCCATAATGCATCTTCTGCCCTTGAGAACTGTTATTTGATGTCAAGTGTTTAATTAACATGTGTATCACATCTACACTCCCCTTTGATACAATGTAGCTTTATGTCCCTATCCACATCCTGTAACAGCATATCTGTTATTATTTCTGTACATACCTGCAGGATTGGCATTCAAAGTAAATATTAAGTGTCTATATCAGAAAATCAAAACCGACAACATCGAACACTCACATTAGCGAATATTCATGTACCCGACAATGGTATTGTGGGGGCTGTGCCCCCCACACCCCTCCGCTAAATATATATTCCTACTCCAAGATCGTACTATAGTGAGGAAAGGGCAAAAATCCTGATCTTCACTGTACAAACAAAATTATTAAACTTTGAGGACGTGATTTTTTGCTCATGTGAGCGTTCAATGTTGTCAGTTTTGATATTCTGATATAGACCTGATATTAATGAGTCAGTCTTGCAGGTTTTATGTTGAAAATGCTTCTAATACACTTTCATCACATTTACCTGCAAGATATGACTACAATTTAAACATTTCACCTCTACAACATTGCTATTTATTATATCATATTTATGCGTACGTATTCCCCCATTTCACTTACCCATGTTCTGCACTGTGTCCCTGTACTTACCTTTATTATGTTTGGGATACAGCATGTGCTCATATCTGTGCCTGTCACAGCCAGGATGATCCACGGGAAGGGCCCGGCACACTTCCAAAGTTACAGCATTTGTCTCCCCCCCCCCCCGAGGGAGGAGTAGTGAGGGGTGACTTCTCATCCAGCCACTGTGACTGCCCAACCCCACTTCATGTCCGAGCCTGACCAACCCAGCTCTTAGATCCAGTCCTTATCCCAAAGTTACAGATCTGTCCATGGAAAGGTACTTGAATCTTTGTAGGTGTATTGAGCAGCATGCATATTCAGTTAGTGCTGTTATTCATCGTGCTAAGATGCTTACTTTGTGTAGGCACCATAATGAATCCCAAGTTTTATCTTCTTAAAGTCCTTAAATTCAAAGTATTCATTCTCATGGAATTGGATGCCTTAAAGAAAATATTTATGATTGGATCTCACCAGAGGTGAGGATAATATATGTAGTGTAAGAAGGAATGATGGAGTCTGTCATCAAACATCAAAGATTCAAAATACTGGCCATCAAAAGAATGACTATTTTCGATCTAATCTAAAATAATCAGAAACAACAAATATTAACATATTAATATATATATATATATATATATATATATATATATATATATATATTATATTATTTATATTTATATTTAAATATATATATATATATATATATATATATATATATATATATATATATATATATATATATCTATATACATATATATATATATATATATATATTTTTTTTTTTTTTTTTTTTTTCAGGGAGCAAGTCTCCTAGTACCCCCAGTACCCCTTCCTAATTATATATACCAATTATTAGATCACACAACAGTAGTGTAGGGCAAATTCCCTTACCACACTGTTCCACAATCTGATATAAAATGCGGGAGTCAAAAGCTCCATTGAAAACAATATTCACTTGTATGACTGTTCACTGTTATTTGCAGCCTGAAAATCCTTTCATTCATATGAGAATTCAGTGTTTCAGATTGTCACTAAATAATCTTAGGATATAGCAAAGAAGATTTTTGACCCCCTAGTAGGTTGGTAAAGTACATGTACAAATGAGTTAATATTTGCAAGTGTATGAATCTTTAGGTGTTTGTTCCCAGTGTTTGTGATACAGCTGTTTCATTTAATCAATCATTATTTGTAATTATGCATCAAAAAAGCATTTTTATTTAAGGGTAGTACAACAAGCAAATGCATAAATCATTTGTGGTCCTCAGGGACCAAGGAAGGTGACCTGTGGCAGGATATGAATCAATAAATTGTTTTGTTTTGGTTAATTTGGCATTCAGCAAGTTTTGTTTGCTGGTTGCTGAGAAATATTTGCATCTATTAATAATATTGATATTCCCACACAGTTTCTCCCAGGTATGAATGAGTTATAGTTGCTGAAGCAATAAAGGGAGTGTTGCATTTACAATGAAACCAGGTTTCCATTACAAAGCAGACATGGGTATATTCAAAGTTCAGAAAATCCTCACGATCTGACAATTTATTGTTATGATTTCTGGCAATGGTCAGAGCAACCTTGATGTGGTCCTGATAAGAATTTGCTCCTTTTTGTTATGCTGGAATGTCCAGAAGGCAGACTTTGCCTAAAAGTTGCATTAAGGGCAGTATGTGGTATATCTGAAATAAATAGTGCAGGCCATCCTCAGTAAAACAAATTTGTCTGTTAATCATTTCATCCCAAGCTGACACATACCAAATCCTCCTAAATGGCATCACCTACTTAACCAATCATCTTCTCTTTTTAATCTGAGCCAGTCATGGCCAGAGTCTTACCTACATTTAAGGCACCCATACCAAGCTACAGTATATCTCATGGCATCTTGGGTCATTCACACCTACATGAGCCACTACTGGTTAATAGTTATGCACATCCTTTGTTAGGCTGTATAAGGCCCACATGATATCATGGATCCTTGTAGTGGAAAGGCCATCATCACCTTATCTAACGATGCAGAGATGGTGTCCATCTGACAATGACATCACCAATTACTAGGACATTTCTCTTTAGAGGCATAGTTGCAGTGGAAGACTTTTAGTCTATAACCCAGTGACTTACTGAGATATTTCAGTGTGTAGAGTTGTGTTTATGGATTTCTGTCAAGGCTGTTACGTCCTGTGGAGTAATTTTTGTTTGCAGCCACAGTATATGTTGGTATAGTGTGATCTTGTGGAGGTATAAAAAAGCTTATGTACCAATTACCAACCATTTGCATGCATGAAAGGGAGGCCTCCCATTTATATTTATTGCTATACCGATCACAAATCATCTTATGCTTGACAGTAGTAGTGATTGTTGGTGAACAGTTCTGACAATTTCTCAGAATAGTAAAAAGCAAAAGCGGTTTTCTGGGCTTCTGTGTTTGCTAGCTTGGTCAAATTTCCAATGGCAATAATGATATATTGAGCCAATTTAGTCAGTGGGCAGAAATGTTATGCTGGATAGATAAACCATGCTGTGGATTAGATGTACTAATCGAGCAAAGGTATGCAAACACTGATGCACCAACTACTTGAGCCAGTATATAGACTGTTATGTAATGCAGTCTAATCTAAGAATATACACTATAGTTAGCAGAGCCCATAAATTCTATATAAATGCAACAGCATGAGGGCTGAACACATAGCATAAATTAAACATAGCATGATGCAAGAGTGTGAAACAACTGTAGTTTGGAACATTGTGCAAATATGGCAGTAAGAGAGCAATAAAAAAATAATACATTAAAAGGAATACTCTGAAATAATATAACATGTATTCCTAAAAAGGCCATTGCCTAAATTCTACATGTTTTAAAGCTGCTTATGTAAAGTGATGCTAACTCCAAACCAGGTCCACAAACAACCTTCACTTCACTATCATGATTAGTAGCCAAAAACCAACACCTGAAAACTTTGAACAAATATGCTCTTTTTTAAAAAAATGTTTTTAATTGGCTTTCCTTCACACATTCAGTTCTATAGAGATTAGTTAGTTCCTTCAGCTTATCAAAAATTAGAAATGCAAATACAAAATAAAAAAATGATGATCTTCACATTCCTTTCCTGTACATTGTAAATACTCTTTACTACTTGAAATGACATTTTAAAAGAACCCTCTACCCCCATTAAAAGTATCATATTAATTCTTTAATTTTAAAGTGAAAAGAGTGTTTTTACCCTTGATTGCAGAGTCTTTGCAGCTATTTTGACCCGTAGACTAAATCTTCCAGCATACCGGGGGTTGTAGTTCTTGTAACAGCACCCAGGACTGCATTAAAGCAAACTTTTTAAAATGTGTTGGATATGATATGCTACAACACAGAGTCTTTGCTTGAGGCTTTAATGAGATGAAACACTGATAAATGAAAATAAAGTGATTTTTATTGGATTGATATTGAAATAGAATAACCTGCTATACTTGTTCTATTCTTGTTCTAAGAAGTTTAAGGTATAATTGTATATAGTTTTACATATACTAAAGTTTATCATAAACAGGTATAAGTGAAATATCTGAAGAGACTCTTTATCTTGATAAACATGTTCTGTTCTGATTAGTTCTGAATGTTATGTTATGTTGTGTTATTTTAATTTTGTATTACATTATGTTATGTTATGTTATTTTTTTTTAGTTATTTTAGATTATGTTGTTATTTTACATTAAGTTATGTTATATGATACTGGGCATTGCATTATGTTATTTTTTTATTTTATATTAAGTTGTTATGTTGCATTATGTTATATGTTACTTTGCATTCCATTATACTGTGTTAGGTTGTTATTTTACATTATGCTGTTATGTTATGTTATGCTATATTATGTTATATGCTACTTTGCATTATATTTTATTATATTAGGTTGTTATTTTATAGTACATTGTTATGTCACATTATGTTATGTTATATGTTTCTTTGCATTGCATTATTTTATGTTAAGTTGTTATTTTATATTACATTGTTAGGTTACATTGTGTTATTTTATATGTTACATTGCATTGCATTTTGTTATGTTAGGTTGTTATTTTATATTATGTTATGTTATATGTTAGTTTGCAATGCATTATGTCATGCTATATTATGCAATGTTATCACAGGTTAATAGATTCATCATTATTATCATACTGCATACAGTCCATCAGACCATTAATATCATGTTGCCTGAACCCCAAATCTATATTTATTTTTTTCCCATATGTTCCTTCAATCATGTTTTAAACAGACTTGGTGAGTATGGTTCTTGGATCGTTATTGGCATTTTGCCATAACTCAGGTATTACTTGAGTTTTAGATCTGTTCCTCTTTATCATTCTATTGTAATTCACGACAAAAGTATGGCGCCGATCTCAAATTCCTGTATAAGTTTAGATCTAGTTAAATCCAAGTTATTCCATTATGGTCATTATTAGTTATAGCCATAAATGCCAAACATAGTTTCCCTCTATCTAATATGCATAATATACTATAAAGACCAAGATAATTACATCTATTTGAACATGACAAATGTTTTACATTCTTTATTTTTATGATAAAATGTATTTGAACACTTTCCAGACTCTTACTATCTAGCATTGTAGGGTGGCAGAAAATGAAAATATGCTGTGTTTGCCTAAAGAATATATAAATAGGATTCTGAGTACATTAGGATCCCTAGTTGGTATTCTGTTAATTGCTAGTCCAGTCTGTCTTAAAGATAGTAATTTAATGTCTTGTACACAGTACTTAGTAAAGCCATTTCCAAATAAAGTCCCTAGATCTTTCACCTAATTAACTATTTCTTGTTTATTTCCCATCATAATCATCAAATTCTTGTGCTTGTTAGACATAACTTCTTTACTTTTTCTTAAAATTAAATTGTAATTCCATCTTTGTGGCCCACTCAGGTAAGCTTTAGGACTCACATTTAAATCATCAACACCTTTAAAGTCATTGATCTTTGCCCTAACTTTGCCATCATCAGCATAGTTATATAACTAAAATTCAGTTGATGTAGGGATTTCAGAGAATACTGTATTAAAATTATTGGTTTCATCTTCAAACCTTGGGATACTTTCTAAGAAATTGACCCCCACCTTGACCAAATGCCTTGTAAAGTAACACATTCCTAATGATCCCATGGCCAGCTTGCTCTTCACCTAATTAGTTAAACATTTACCCTTAATCTCTGAAGATAGCCAATAATTTGATCATGTTATAACAAATCAGAGGCTTTGGTTATGTGAACATATACTACTGAGCAATATTTACCCTGATCCTTTAAGATATAAACCATATTATAAAATTTAATTTGACACATTAAAATTGATCTACCTTTTAAAAGCCATATTGATTACAATCTAATTTGTTCCATAACTGCTTTCCTTTATAAAGAACTCTAAAATAAATCATTCAAAGTACTTCCATATGTATAAAGTAAGACTTATTTGCCAATAGTTAGCCTTATCTAAATTCTCTTTTTCCTTAAAATAGGAAGATCATTAGTTTTTTTTTCAGTCTTTGGATACTAATTCACATCTTAATATTATATTACATATACCTACAACTCTAGATACTATATTATCAGATATTAAAGTTATAAAGTATCTTGTCATATTGTCAGCCCTCATTGAATTGGTTTTCTTTTCCTTTCTTAAGGAACACAACACCTCTTTATTAATTACTGTGTGGCACACATGCAGTTTATTAATGTTTACTAGGTATTTCCAAAGAGGACTGTTTAATGTAGATACCTATGCTAAAAATCAGTAAATATTCCTGCCATTTTATACTTGTCCTTATCTATCTTTGACATATGGTTAATAGAACTTATAACATAATGTGTATTCTTAATTATATTAACATTTGTGTAAATTGTTTTTAATGTCACTTATCTTTATTGGGGAAATGTCATAATTCTTTCTCCATATTTAAAAATATATCATAAAACTTCTTAGAAAATTCAAACACATCTTATTGGTTTGGTTCAACTACTAATACATTTATGATTTAAATGTCTCCTTTTCCCTTAATAGACTTGATAACTGATTATTCCACTAAGGTTTTCTAGCTCTATCACTTTTTCCTAATCTCTTTTCCACACCTGCAGGATGCATGTTATAAATTGTTTAAATGTAGCACATCCATAATCTTCTCATATGTCCACATGCTCACCACCCCACTGTTCTTTGTCTGAGATTTTACAATAATTTTTTATGTCCAACAATTTCAGATTATCATGAATACATTTTCTCTGGGTTTCTGTCATGGGTGTAATTATGTCAAAAGTATAATGTCCATAAAGGTGTTAAAATTTTCAGGTCACTATTTTCCAAAACCAGATTAGGATTAATTAAGCCACTCACTGGAAAATCAACCATCTGTACAAAATTATGTGCATTAATTATGTCTAAAATTATTAAGTATGGTTGTTTATTAATTATTTACACCAATCACAATTAATTTAGGTTGTCAATTCAAGTGACCCTCAATCACCTGCAGAAAGGAAAGATGTTCCAAATGATTCATTTTTGATCTACTGTAAGCAACTAAACTTCTACAGTCACCCTATGGAGTAACATTCTTTAATATAATACTCATTATTTCATCACTCAAACTTAATACTCCTAAGATAACTAATAACAGATGCATGTAGCAATAATAGTCCACCTCCTCTAACTAATTCATATTTGGTAAACTCAGGGAAAGTTAAATACATTGTCTTCAAATATTCAATTATAGCAGTTTCCAGGAAACTATACTGGCTTACACACAATTCTAATAGCATACCTCTCAACCTCTTTCAGCAAGAAATGTGGACAAAGGCATAAGTAATAGGGTGGGGTTAAAGGCAAAATGTAGGGGCAATATTGAAATATTTTTCTTACAAACATAAAGTTGATAGAATAACACATTTGCACTAACATAAATTTTCTAAAGGGTATGAAATCTAAAACTCAAATGTCTATCAGTAATTTATGACTTCAATCCTCAATGATTTGTCAATGGTTTGGCAGAAAATTAACACAATTTTATGAGAAATAGACCAAAAATATGTGATAAAAATCTGGACATTCTGTGAAAATTAGAATAGCTGAGAGGTATGTTCTAGTTATTTCTTTATAGGCTTTAAGCCCCTTGCATGAGAATATAAACATTTTATAGCTGTATAATATCTTTCACTTCTCTATTACCTAGCTGGTCATACAACATTGTCCCAAACTACTTGACAACCATTTCTTTAGTGTTTAGTTAAATGTTATTTCTCTTCATACTCTAATGTATTTGATAGCTAAAATGTTATTTTCCTTGTTATTATAATATGTTTTGTTGCATATATTTCTAGATCTAAAATTGCTTCTTTCCATATTGTCAGAACATGGAAACATTTGAAATACCCTTGCTTTTCCAGCCAAGTATTAACATTTTTTATCTTCATAAAAGCATAATGTGACAAGGCAGGGCAAATTTGGGATTTCACAGTAAATCTAATCCACCTTTTCATATTTATAATAGGACTGAATTTTTAACAGTGTCGTTCATATGTTTTTTGAGGACAGAGGATAGAGCATTAGTCTCTGCCATTATTATCAGTTTAAATACTTAACATTTATTACAATTTACCCTGATATTTAAATTGGGAATGCCTACCAGTTTTACACCTGTCAAGGAGGTTACTGTAATCTAATCCTTATTCAAAGATGCTAATGGTTTGACTTGCTCTCCTAAGAGGGAATCACCCCCCCCCCCAAAGTAGGGCCTCTTTCTTACCTACCAAATCATCTATATTTATTAACCACATAATTAATGTAGTTTTTTTCTGATAAAGATAGTTTGTTACATATACTTCCTTATGTCAAATTTTTATCAATAACTGCAATCAGATTATTCCTCTTTCTTGTAGTTTTACTTTCTTCTGCTTCCTTACTGACATTTTCCTCATGGGTTGTTTACCCTTTATTCTATGTTCCTGAGCCTCAAATACCACAGTTTCCTTACTATTACTAACATTTATATATTTTTAAATAGCATCATTGTTTCTGTCCCTTATGACTGTATCTTTATTTAATGCTACATTATTGGTACCCATCTTAGGTTCTGCCTCTAGTGTCGTATCCAATGAACCTGCTTTGATCCAGTAGTGTTATCAAGACCAATTTTCTTTCTGCCATTTAAGATAAAGGAGTTATTTCTAACATCTGGCAAACTGTTTATGGTATTCAGTGATAATGGAACTGTATCCCTTTCCATAGCTTTTAATTATCATTTCATAGTTCCTATTTATTTCTTTTCTAATTAATTGGTGATTCTGGTGTGACATATTTTCCTATTTCTCTCCACTTTGCTTTATTTATTTGATGAAAATCTAGATCCCTTGTTGTTGCATACTCTATAGATCTCTGCCATAATATACATTCCTACTGCATATTTTCTATCAAGTAGGTATCTTGTTCTAATGTTTAATGTACATTTTGTGTAGGATTCAGGGTTCAATTGTACACTGAGTTGCTACAGCCTTTTTGTTTCTGAAATTTATTATAATTACAGATATAGGTAAGGTCACTACAGTCTTCACAATACCATTAATCTGTCTTTTTGTCCTCATTTTATGCCTATGTGCATAATCATTATTCAGTATTTGAATACTATATTATACTATTGATGAACAGATTATATGGTAAATCTATTCAGTGGGGACCTTACTTTCCTGGTATTATTATATCTGTTATATAGTAGTTTTTTTGTGGTTACAATAGTATCTCTTCCATCTCTTTCATCACATTTAGCATATTTTTACCAATATTTTCCAAGTGGAGTTATTAGTTATTTTTGAACTATCATATTGGTCCTGATCACCATCAGGTTTACTCCGCTTGGTGCTTATGGGATTCTCTTTCTGAACTCTGGTTATTACAATTTTTTTATATACAATTATAGATTCTTAGGATTTTATTTTCATTACTTGAATTGTGGTTCAGCATCAAACTGACTCACTTTATATTTCATTGTGAGCCCGGGTGGTCTTTTGCTACCTTTTCCCCATTCTAGTCCTTTGGCATCTTTCTGTTTCCTAGTTCTCTTGTTGAACAAGTTTGGACGCAGCTTTCTAATCATTTGTATTGGTATTATTGCTGCTATTGTCCTTTACAACATTTTTTCTGTCGTGGTATTTTCATTTTGACCATTATTGACAGTTTTTTGGATAAGCATTCAGCTTTTGGATTTATATCATTATGGATCTTTCCAATCTTATTTCTGGATTGGTGGCCGATAGGGAAGATCTTGGGGCCTTTGGATTGGGCTCTTTGAACAGTGAAAATGCTGATGGTGGAGTTAACACCAGCTCTGATTTATCGAGTCATAAACTAATTGAGGATCTTAACAGACAACTTAGAGCATTACGTGCCAATGTATGGCACAGTAAGCTTTTCAAGGCCTACCAGGCTGCTAACATTACCCCAGGGGATTGAGGATACGGACCATTCTGCATGTTACTAATGCAGATGCTGAATTGAATACACAATGGTCTAAAATACAGCATGAAGCTACGATGTCTTTTGTGGTTGAATTATACAAATTTCACAATAGGGCTATTGATAGGGGGCTAGCAGAGATTAATATCCTGGCTGACAAATTGAAAAGTTACGAACAAGGACCCTCTTTTGAGGCTAAATTAAGTAAGGTTGGTTTAGATTTGAAAAAGTTTGATGCTGAACTATGTTCCAGGAAAATGAAAAAATTTACCAGGGACCAGGAGGATTATTCCCATGGGAATCCTTTTTTGTTCCAGACCAAACATGTGAGATTCAACAATTTACCTACATCTGTTAGGAAGAGAAAAAGACCAAGGTCTATTTTGCGTAAAAATACACCTGATGGCATTTCATCTTTTGATGATACGTCCTCAGGCACGGACAACGAATCCCTGGTAGCAACAGGGTCTCCAACCCCCAAAAGGAGTTCTGGAAGTGTCCCTTTAGGAACACACGTAGACGGGGGGTGGGCGCAAGCACAGGAAAAGTGCGCAATATACAAGGGTTATTGGAGATGGCATTAGGGAATTGAATTGTCCTATTGAAAATAACATTCTGAATCTGTCTAACTATGATCTGTCTGATGTACATATTCAGGTTCTCAATAAAGGTTTAAATTTTATACCTGGCTCTATCATATCTGAATATATATTTGCACAAGATTTGATCCAATTTTGTAGATCTATAAATCTAAGAATGTTTTTTGGTGATTCTGGTTCCACTGTGGATTGTGAAAATTTATATATCATAAATCTAATTTCACTCTGCCTATGCATGTGGTTGTTCAACAGTTCCAAAACAGTGTACTTAAAGACATACATTTCCTCAGTTCTGAAACTGTTTTCAAACATAATAACATAACCTCTACTGAGAAAAGGGCCATCTTGGAACTTCAGGAGAACAAAGAAATTGTAATAACATCTGCTGACAAAGGTGGAGCGGTAGTAGTCCTAAACTGGATAGATTATGATAAGGAAGCCCGTAGGCAATTATTTGATGCAAGATACTACACACATATGGGGGTGGATCCCATGGGTAGATTTATCAAATGTATAGAACGATTTCTACAGGATGCTAATGACAGAGGGGTCATTTCCTATGATACAGTACAACAACTGACCATTAAGGATCCCAGTGCCCAATATATCTATTTTCTGCCTAAGATTCATAAAGACATCAAGAACCCTCCTGGAAGACCAATAGTCTCTGGCAGAAACTATCTGACGGAGCCTTTATCATTATTTTTGACCAAATATCTCAAACCCTTGTTACCTTTTATTCGCTCCAGGTTACAAGACACCACAAACTTTTTGCAAATCATATCAGATTCACAATTGGAAGCCGATTGGCTCTTGTGCACGCTTGATGTGAACGCATTATATACCAACATTCCACATCAGGCAGGTCTTAAGGCGTTAGCATACTGGCTTAATCATTCTAACTTGTATAGTTCTACATTTAACTCCTTTCTGGTGGATATGGCCAGGTATGTTCTCACCTGTAATGTCTTTTATTATAAAGACATATGTTTCTGGCAAACCAAAGGCACAGCTATGGGGGCATCTTTTGCCCCCATATATGCTGACCTGTTTATGGCTTATGTGGAGGTGGAGATGGTTTACAACTCTACAAGGAATAGTTTTTCTTCCAGATATGGATATATGGAGACGTTATCTGGACGATATATGGTTGGTCTGGAGAGGTACAGAGTCTAGACTCATTGAGTTTGTTTGTTATTTGAACAATAATGAATGGGGGTTATGTTTCACGGAACAACATAACATCGACAATAGAATATTCTTGGATGTACTATTGCGTAAACTCCCTGATGGTACATTAGAAACAGAAATGTATAGGAAGTTCCCACAATATAACCCCCTACTACATGCCTCCAGCTACCATGCTCCACATATAGCTAGGAACATACCCAAATCCCAATTCATCAGAGCCAAACGTATCTGTTCTGAACATTCTACATTCCACAGAAACCAAATTGATCTCACACACAGATTCAAACAAAGGGGTTATAATGCCAGCACCATTGCAGTTGCTAAACGTCATGTAAATAATATGCAACGCACGGACTTACTTAAATATAGGGAAGGATCTGACAAATCCTCTCAACCATTGTGGTTTATCACTACGTATGGTCGTAACACCAATAGTTTACTGGGTAGTGTCAGAAAACATTGGAATATCTTGCAATGTGACCCTGATGTTGCAGGTATTATCCCTGACAAATGCATGTTTTCTTATAGGAATGGCAAAAAGCTCCAATCCTATTTCAATCATTACAAATGCAGTGATACCAAATATATTAGTAAGATACAGAGAACTCTGTCAGGTGATATTTTATGTGGATGTTTTCCTTGCGGTCACTGAATAAATTGTAAATACATTTTGACCACTAAGGAGTTTTCTAGTAGAAATTGCCCTAAAGTTTTTGATTTAAACATATTTGTGAATTGTAGTAGTGATTGGGCCATTTATATGGCCACATGTAGCTGCGGGGCATTCTACATTGGACAAACCTCCAGATGTATTAGATTGCGTATTTCAGAACATTATAGTAACATCAAACATAAAAGGGTGACTAATGCTCTCTATAAACATCAGTTGGTTCACCAAACAGCGAAATTCATGTTCACTATAATTGACACATTACAAGGTGACCGTAAAAACAAAATTGGTTGGCATAACATCTTAAATTGTAAAGAAAAAAAGTGGATAATCAAACTGGGTGGTCTTTTTCACCCTGGTCTCAATGAATATTTATAAGCATTCAGCCTATGGGATTCATGTGTTGCTTATTTAAACAGCATGTATAAGATTTCTTGTATACACTGAAGAAGGCTGTGTAATATACCAGCCGAAACCGGTCTGTTTGTACTTGCTGGAATGATATTTTCTTAACAATATATTTTTTTAGTCACTATTTGCTGGCTCCATTCTTTTTGTCTTGTGATATTAATAGACCTATTCCATTTGTGGAGATAGAAATGGTCCTGGACAAGTGAGTCAATAATGGAAAGGGAAGCATAAATCACTTCTCAGCAGTCTATGAGATGCTAAATGAAGGAAAAGTTCTTCCAGTTTTTTTCTTTTAAGCCCATGATCAAATCAAAGGGCTCAGCCAGATCAAGTTATAATGCATATACAGCATGGCATTATTTAATAAATACTTGTTTTAGTGCTTCTCAACCAATTATGTGTTACATGTAATTGCATGTTTGTTGGGGCATACTAAGAGCTTTGGTCATTAACTCACATGTTTACAGTTACAAAGTAGTATTGGTGTAAAAGGTCTAACACAGGTTACATCACAGTGTGATGGAGTGAACCCCCAAAGTAAAGAGAAGTAGGAAAACCAGGAGACATCTAAAGAAGGAACATGGGCAAGGGAAAGGAAAAGAGATTTAATATGGTGCAAGAGCAGAATCAAACAAATTTGAAGAGAAATACAGGCAGTGGAATCCAGACATGGAAAACTTTACAATACAGAAAAATAAGAAGACAAAGAGGAAAAGTTGAAAATGCGATTAGTAATGGAGAAGTTAAAGAAATAGAAATTGAGGTTATGGGGTACCTGCGAACTGAAGGATTCAGTGTAGAAAATCTAATTCAGAAATCACTTCAACAGGATATAGCAATGGATATCCATATTAAGGGGAAACCAGTGGAACACAAAGCAATTGGTCAGGTGTTATATGAAGATATTTTGGAGCCTTCCACAGGAAACCAGTATAAATGTTCACTTGAAGCTAGACAGCAAGGGAAGGAACAGGAAAATGTAAAAACTCTGATGCAGTCAATGTTGAGGAGTGATAGACCAGTGAGTTCCCATATGACAGAGCACTGGATGACACACGATGAAACTGAAGAGAATGTGCCACAGGAAGATGCTATAGAACTTTTTCTGGAATGCCTGTAGGAAATGGAAAACAAAATATGTGCCCTCAGTTTAGAGGAAACTGAGCTAAGAGAAGAGTTGCTTGATTTAATAGACATAGACAGACATTAAGATCAATGAAAAAATAGACTGCAGAAAGTTAATAAAACACAAAAAGTCAGAAGTTTGAAAAAATAAATGACCACAGCAATTAGGACTGTCCATGGAGATCCGTGTGATATAACATATGCAAACAAGATAAATTACTGTGCAGCTGAATTAATAACTGATAAAGCTCTACCACAAGAACTTGGGATAGTGAGGGAAAGGAAAGAGAGATATTGAATACCATCATGGAAGTACTGAACAGAGAAAACTATAAAGCAATTAAGACAAGAAGTGTCACTGTTAAAGGGATATAGAAACGGGAATAGATCAATAAAATATTTAGAAAGATAGATGTGATAAAACCAATGATTAGTATTAAATCACAACTAACAAACTAAAAATCTCAGCACAGGTGGAAAAACTTAGAAGCTACACAGATAAATATAAAGGAAAGGTAAAAAATACACAATTTATTAATGACCCAAAAAAGTTTTATAGAGAACTGGGAAACAAGGTAAAAGGAATTGAAATACCACAAAAAAAGAAGAAATAGATACATTTTGTAGAAATATTTATGACGATCTTGTAGAACATAACAAAGATGCTAAATGGGAAGAAAATGTAAAAGAAAGAATAAGAAGTTTAAAGGTACAGAATATGAAATGGGATGAAGTAACAGCTAGAGAGATTGAAATTAAGTTAAGAAAAACCTCTAGTTGGAAAACCCCAGGCTCAGATGCAGTACCTAACTTTTGCGTAAAGGTATTAACATCTTTGCATGAAGATTTAGCCATGAGTAAAAACTATTTATATGCACACCTTGAACAGACACCAGCCTGACTAACAACAGGAAAAACAATGCTACTACTACTTAAGAGTGAACCTGCAAGCTACCCTAAAAATTATAAACCAATAATTTACCTTCTGAAAACATATAAACTATACATGGGAATTGATGCCAACAGAGTTTATAGTAATTTAGAAGAAAACTCAATTATGACAGTAGAACAAAAAGGCAATAAAAGAAAGTCATATGGAACAAAGGATCATTTGTTGTTAAATAAAGTCATAGTTGAGACATGTAAAAAAGGGAAGAATCTAAGCATGGCATGGATTGACTACAAAAAAAGCATTTGATAGTATCCCATGTTCATGAATAAAAGAGTGCTTCAAAATATACAAGATACACCCTACATTGATCAACCACATTACAGTGACAATGAAACAGTGGCAGACCACTTTGCAATTAAGCCATGATAAAGGACAACTTATTATCCCAGGGAGACAGCCTTACAGAACTATCTTCAAGTTTATAGAGCTGAGTATATTTTCTGTGTTATTCTGTATTATAGAGCTAAATTGTCTGCTTGATATCTGTGTCTTACTGCTCTGCAAATATATAGAAAACAGTATATATATTTTTTATAATTTGCACATTCCTTACATCTGTGTTGAAACTGTTCCCCCACCCCTCATTTCCTGCCTTGTCTTTCAGCTGATATAATTTAGCTAGTGCTGTGTCTCCTTTTAATTAACAACCTGTATTCAAACTGGAACCTTAGTTTGAGAGACAGCCTTACAGAACTATCTTCAAGTTTATAGAGCTGAGTATATTTTCTGTGTTATTCTGTATTATAGAGCTAAATTGTCTGCTTGATATCTGTGTCTTACTGCTCTGCAAATATATAGAAAACAGTATATATATATTTTTTTATAATTTGCACATTCCTTACATCTGTGTAGAAACTGCTCCCCCACCCCCCCTCCCTATTCTTGGTCGTAGTTTAAATTTGGTGGCTTTTGCAGTGCCCGCCCCACTGTAGATTTGATCTAAGACACTCCCCCAGGACATCTCTTTACCGCATTCTACCTAATAAACCCTTTCTGCACTTGCTTTTAGTCCTTTTTAATTTAATTACATTTTTTCAAACTGTGTGTGGACTAATATTGCTACATATTCAAGTGTGCCAGCTTGCACTACACGAGAATTGTATTGACTACTGCTTTTGTTACTTTTCTAAAAAAAAAAAAAAAAAAAAAAAATTCTTCTGCTTTTACTGTACTTGTGTTTCTTCCTACTTTATTTTGCTTTTGCGTCATCTTAAAAGTTCTCAATTGTATTTATTACTGCTTGGTATAACACATTCTAAGCCTTTTAGTTTAAACACTTGGGCTTCAGACCAGTTGTTTTACACTGAGAGGGTTTGTGGTCTGCACTGTAGTGGCAGAACAGGTAGCTTACATCCTTCTAAGTTGGGAACTGCTGAATGAGGGCTCAGTGTCTGTTATTCTAAAAGTATATTAATTCTGGTTTAAGCACTTGGGCTTTCAGGCCAGTTATTTTACATTAAGAGGGTTTTGTGGTCTGCACTCTTGTGGGAGGAGAGGCTGGACTCTGCCCTTCTGAGCTGGGAATTTCTGGTTGAAGGCTTATAGTGCATGCATATCTGAATTTCTTCTTACTGAAATTGGTACACCTTGTTTGCTGTAGCATAGACTAGATCCAGGCCTGCTGAATCTAGCTTTGTTTGTATAACTTGAGCACTAATCCAGGCATTATTTAAAGTATTCAGTTGTATTTATTACTGCTTGGTAGTAACTTGGTTAAAGTGTAGCTATCATTCTAAGTCTTTTGGATTAAGCACTTGGGTTTCAGACCAGTTGTTCTACATTAGGAAGGTCTGTGGCATGCACTGTGGTGGCAGGACAGGTAGCTTTCATCCTTCTAAGTTGGGAACTGCTGATTGAGAGCTCAGTGTCTGTTATTCTTAAAGTGTATTAGCTCTGGTTTAAGCACTTGGGCTTCAGGCCAGTTATTTTACATTAAGAAGGTTCGTGGTCTGCACTCTTGTGGGAGGAGAGGCTGGACTCTGCCCTTCTGAGCTGGGAATTTCTGGTTAAAGGTTTATAGTGCCTGAATATTTGAACTGTATCTTACTGAAATTGGTACACCTTGTTTGCTGTAGCATAGACTAGATCCAGGGCTGCTGAATCCAGCTTTGTTTGTATGCTTATTTCCCTGGAATGCTAATTCCACCTAAAACGCGTCTTCTCAGTGCTTCTCTGGATCCCTAGTGATATCTGCATTGCTTACTGTACTTATTTCCTTGCTTCGCTTGAAAGAAAGTTTCTGTTTGTCGTTTTTGCATTTAAGTTACATGTAACACATTACACTTGTTACCTGGCACTTGCTCACTAAAGCAATTATAAGTCAGCACTAAAAATTAAAAGCACTACACCCTCGCTCCCCATTGGCCCTTGTTTTCAATTATAAAGGAATTCCCAATATTATTCTAGCATGTCCAAAGGTCAGTTGTCAATCTCCTCTCCGGTCCAGCTGGTGAATATGGGAATCTTGAGGCAATGTTACAACTGCCTCATGTACACAGACAACCCTCTCCTCCTCCCAACAAATTCCAACACATGTGAGAGATGCAACCATATAGCAAACTGGAGGCTAAGCTCTCTCAACTCAGTACTGGCATAACCAGTCAGGAGGAGGAGGAAACCACACTCACTACAATTCCAGTCTCACATAGACCTACCATGACAGCAAACCAAACACATAATCACACAAAAACATACTCGAAGGCTCTAAATAAAGATCTGCCTAAGCAGAAGAGACCTCCAAAGCAGACACCCAAGCAACCGCTACCCCAAAACAAAACATGTGCAACACATATCTCACAAAGCCAGTGTGCTGAATAGTCACAGCCCTTAAGGCTAAACAACACACCTGATACACTTGTAATAGGTGACTCTATCATCAGGCACACTGACGTCCCGCTCACCAGGCTGAACAAGGAGAAGGTCACGGTGAGCAGCCTGTCTGGCGCTAGGATCCGCCACATAACACAAGCACTCAGGTCACTCCAAGGCAAGTACAAATATGACTCAGTCATTGTCCATGCTGGTGTGAATGACCTGAGACGTACCTCCCTGGACTACATGAAAAGAGACATAGAGGAGCTCTCTGAGCATGTAGCCCAGGCTGGTATGACCCTGACCTTGAGTAGCATCTTACCCTCACCAAGAATGATGCCACAATATGAAGACAAGATGATCAATTTCAACAATTGGCTTAAAGTATTGGTGTCATTCAAAGGGGATCCAATGCCTGTCAGCTTGGGATGATATGCATGACAAGCCACGATGCTTTGCTAGGGACGGCTTGCACCTGTCACCCCTGGGCTTTCGGATATTGGCAAAGGCTCTTGCTACCCCCATAGTGCCTTTTTTAGGCAAGGCTCAAAAGACAAACCCACCTCCATAGGTATCACAAGGGATAAGAAACTAAGAGTAATGCTACTCAATGCCAGAAGTCTAAACCTCAAGATGCACGCACTCGAAACTCTCCTTAGCATGGAGAACATCGATATCTGTGCAGTAACAGAAACCTGGTTCAGGACTCCCAAGAGCACCCCAGCACTACCAGGTTATACCTCATACCATGCTTTTCGGCCCCAAAACTTGGACCGAACCACAAAAGGAGGGGGAGTATCGATATTCATCAAAGATACCCACACCTCGAGGTTGGTGGCAAAGCACGAAGCATCAGAAACAATCCATGTGCAACTAACAGTGGGTAAAACTGCCTTCCAGTTTATAGCCTGCTATAGACCACTCTCCCAAACCCAGGAACCCCACTCGGCCTTCCTGAGAACACTGGAAAATATGAAGATCACTCCGAACACCATTATATTGTTTGACTTCAACTACCCAAACATAGATTGGGAGCATTACTCTAGCTCCAACACCCTTGCCCAAAGGTTCCTAGAATTCATAAACTCAAATGCTATGGAACAACTTGTTACCACTCTCACAAGAGAGGAAAACATACTGGACCTGATCATCACCAACATGGGGACTCTATGCTCCAGACCAGAAGTGTATCCCTCACTGGTAAGATCAGACCATAAACTGATCTCACTGGATATTCACATCCCGACCCCACCCCCTGCCCAGAAAACCACAGTGAAAAACTTCTCTAAAGCAAATTTCACACTCCTCAAAACCGAGGTGGAATCCTTCAAAGCCCCCGGGCCTGTGGAAAATACGGCCCAGACCACAGAATCCTTTATAAATGCATTCTATGAACACCTTCAGGAATGCATGGATCATGCAATCCCAAATAAAACCAAGACCCAATCCTCCAAAGGCAGACGACCTGTCTGGTGGACCCCAGCCATAAACAAACGATACAATAGAAGGAGGAAGCTACTACATGATAGAGCAAAATCCCAAAAAGGGAAGGCAAGTCTGATCAGTATTAGCAAAAAACTAAGGGCACTCATAAAATCGTCAAAGGCCAGCTTCGAGAGAAAAATTGCACAGGACACTAAGGATAATCACAAGGCTTTCTTTAGTTATGTTAGGAACCTGGGTGGTAATTCCCAGATATGCTCAGAATTAGTCCAAAATGACAAAAAATACACTGATCCCACAGACATTGCCAACATCCTAGCTGACAGGTTCAGCGCAAACTTCTCCCCCCCCCACTCCCCACCAAAAGGGCAAATATCTATCCCAGCAGAGTGCTGCTCCCCTGACATCTCAGATGCTCAGGTGGGAGCAGCTCTCTCCAAAGCAAAAAAACACAGCATCAATGGGACCAGACGGTGTCCCAGGCTGCATCCTAAATGAACTCCAAGAAGAGCTAAACCCAAACATAAAACTACTGTTCAATCTCAGCCTTACTACAGGATATGTACCCAAAGAGTGGCGTACTGCAACAGCGGTCCCTCTCCACAAAGGTGGTGCCTCAACGGACCCTGGAAACTATCGCCCCATAAGCCTGACTAGCTTGGTCTTCAAAGCTATGGAAAGGATCATCATAGACCTCATAAATAAAGATATTGGGGACCTACAGACACTGGATCCTACCCAGTTCAGCTTTGTTAAGGGCAGATCCTGCCTCTTAAACCTGGTTGACTTCTTTGAAACAGTCACCAAGGCCATTGACGAAGGGAAGGTGGTCCACACAGCCTATCTGGACCTCGCAAAGCCTTGATACAATACCCCACTCGGGCATTATAGATAAGCTCACCAGCTTAAATATAAACCCCTATGTCACTAGATGGGTTGCAAACTGGCTCAAGGACAGAACCCACATGGTTAGAATTGCTGGAGCCATGTCAGACTCCAAACCAGTTACAAGTGGCATCCCACAAGGCTCAGTCCTGGGACCTCTCTTGTTTGGTATATATTTCTCAGAGGTACAGGCCAAAACGGAAGGACTGTGGCTGACCAAGTTCGCAGATGACTGCAAACTGGGCGCCATAATCGACTCTCCAGACGACACAAGCATCCTCCAAAAGGGCCTCATAGAAACAGACAACTAGTGCCAGAGCCATGGCCTCAAGCTAAACACCAAAAAGTGTATAGTCATTCCCTTTGGCAAAAACAAATGTGGTATTGTATGAGGAAGTCGGGAGTGGCAGAGAAGTACGTAAGAGTGGTACAGGATATGTACGAGGGTAGTGTGACAGTGGTGAGGACTGCAGTGGGAGTGACAGATCCGTTTAAGGTGGAGGTGGGATTACATCAAGGATCAGCTCTGAGTCCTTTCTTATTTGCAGTGGTGATGGACAGGTTGACAGATGAGATCAGACAGGAGGCCCCGTGGACTATGATGTTTGCAGATGACATTGTGATCTGTAGTGAGAGTAGGAATCAGGTTGAGGAGACTCTGGAGAGGTGGAGATATGCTCTAGAGAGCAGAGGAATGAGGGTCAGCAGGGCTAAGACAGAATATATGTGTGTAAATGAGAGGGAGGGTAGAGGAATGGTGAGGATGCAGGAGTAGAGTTGGTAAAGGTGGACAAGTTTAAGTACTTGGGATCAACAGTTCAGAGTAATGGTGAATGTGGAAGAGAGGTGAAGAAGAGAGTACAGGCAGGGTGGAATGAGTGGAGAAGAGTGTCAGGAGTGATTTGTGACAGACGGGTATCCGTAAGAGTGAAAGGGAAGGTCTACAAGAGTGTAGTGAGACCAGCTATGTTATATGGGTTGGAGACAGTGGCATTGACAAAAGGCAGGAGTCAGAGCTGGATGTGGCAGAGTTAAAGATGTTAAGATTTGCAATCGGTGTGACTAGGATGGATAGGATTAGGAATCGGTATATTAGAGGGTCAGCTCATGTTGGACAGTTTGGAGACAAAGCAAGAGAGACGAGATTGCGTTGGTTTGGACATGTGCTGAGGAGGGATGATGGGTATATTGGGAAAAAGATGCTAAGGATGGAGCTGCCAGGTAAGAGGAATAGAGGAAGGCCTAAGATAAGGTTTATGGACGTGGTGAGAGAGGACATGCAGGCGGTTGGTGTGACAGAGCAAGATGCAGAGGATAGGAAGAAATGGAAAGAGATGATCCGCTGTGGCGACCCCTAACGGGAAAAGCCGAAAGAGAATGATGATGATGATGATCGTGCCTCTTTACTCATCCCTCATCAGGCCCATAATTGAGTACAATGCCCCTTTTGGGATGTACCTTAGCAAACACCTGCAGCAACTGGAAAGACCCCAAAAGTACCTCACCAAGAGGATCAAAGGGCTCAAACAGATGCCATATGCTGCCCGGTTAAAGAAACTCCAGCTCTACTCAGTGGCATACCGCCTGCTCAGAGGTGACCTGTGCCTGACGTATAAGGCCATGTTCAACCCGGAATTAAGGGATATGCTGCACCTCAAGAAATCCAAATCCCATTGAGCTACATGCTCGAGAGACTTGAACCTCAGCACTGAAATAAATAGGACATGCTGGAGGGACAGATTCATAACCCAGAGGCTCCCTTCACTCTGGAATAAAATCCCAGTCCATGTTAGGCAGAGTCCCTCATTGACTCTCTTCAAGAGGAGTCTTGATGAGTGGATGGGAGATCGTAGGTTTACCCCGGGTATCACTTCTGTGTCACTGTTAGACAGAGGCACAGTATACTAACCTCGAAAAAGGGCATAGCAAAATTAATTTAAAATGGGTGGAGAAAGCCAAACATACTCTGGCTAGGCTTATAAATGCCCTAGGGCAGATAGCCTAGTATGAACCTATGAACCTATGAACCTATAAAAATTCAAAGGGGGATATTCCAGAGGGACTCTCTGTCACCACTGCTATTCTGCCTTGCCCTTAACATATTAAGCTGTTTAACAGCTTAAACCATGGCTATAATTTGGCTCATAGAAAACAACAAAGTGTAAAGACTTCTTATTTTCCCTTTGTCAATGATTTAAAACTGTATAGCTCATCAGATGAGGACCTGAAAGCACAACTGCAAGTTGTCAAAACTTTTTCAAATGATATAAGAATGTCATTGTGTTTTGATAAATGTACAAAAGCAACCTTCAAAGCAGGAAAACTGCAGCACCGGGACAACATCAGTTTGGGACAAGAATGTGATATAAAAGAACTTGAGCAAAAGGGAGTATATAAACATTTAGGAATTAATGAAGGATCAACAATAAAACCTAAAGAAATGCAAGTAAATTTTAGTAAGGAATACTGTAGAAGACTTAAATTAATCCTGAAAACAGCATTGACAGCTCAGAACAAAATCCAAGTTATAAACCAATTTGCTATTCCTTTCCTAATTTACAGTTTTGGAGTGATTGACTGGCCCCAAAACAGGCTGGATAGATTACATTGGAAAACAAGGATGCTTCATGCTCATCAAATGATTTATAAAAATTTGTGCATACCAAGATTATATATTCCCCATTCTTAAGGAGGAATGGGCCTCCTTGAAAATGATTACATGTACAGATCTGCAATCATGGGACTCCACACATATCTGCTGAACTCACAAGACTCAAACATAGTGAAAGTTTTGAAACATGAGGAGAATAAATCTAATATGACACTCTGCTTAATCTAGAAGAAACATACTGGCATCAGGCAGAAATGGAAATCAAACCAGAAGAGGATAAAAATCAGGCAGCAACTGAATGTTCCAAAAAACAAAAAAAGGTGAAGGACCAGATGAGAAGGCAAGAAATGTGGAAAATGCATAAATGTAGTTGCAAATATAGAAAACTTCTGGAAGAACCTCATGTTTATCAGGAATGAACTCAGGAATGGTTAAGGAGAGGTGAATTGAAAGCAAGAGATGATAGGTTACTAGTGTTGGCCCAAAATAGTGGGCTGCATACACATTGGTTTACAAAGTCCATTGACTGTGTGGGAGAAACAGACAAATGTAGGTTAAAACCAAACTGGAAACAGTCGCACACCTCATTGCTGGTTGTTGCATAGTAATGGCAGAAGGACTGTATACTGAAAGGCATAATAAT
>NC_056728.1:1890247733-1890340233 GCF_019279795.1 Protopterus annectens | reverse complement strand
TGTGGGGGTATGTGGGTGTGTATATGTCCATGTGTGTGTGGGGGGGGGCTGTCATGTGGATGTGCACCCCTCTATTTCATTCTTTGAAGCCACAAGTCACAGCTGCTTTGCTTGACCCACTGATCAAATCAAGATGTAAAGCACTTTGTTGGGGTTGTCATATTTTAACCTTCAATTACAGAAAAGACGTATTCAAAACTCCACAGATTCCGTCAGTTAGGTCAGTGTAAAATAAAGGTGGTTTATCCATCATTAGTCTTCCATCTTGTAAGAAGCTCTATTGTGAGCCACATCTGACTCCTCGGCCCCAGAGACAACAATGATACCCACAAAGTTACTGTTGTAAAGGTAAAAAGGAAACCAGAGTGCAAAGTTATCCTTAGTACTGTCTTTTTGTGAGTGGTAGAGTCTTTCCTGGATAGAGCCGAGAAGGCTGTAACAGATGGACAAGGCAGATATGAGGTTCATACAGCTGCAGAATGGAGCCCAAGCTATTAGTAGCAGTTCCACAACAAGATAATGTGTTCAGAGTTGTCTCAGATTTGACTAAAAAAGATCATTTCAAGTGACATCTTTGCAACTTTCATTGATCACTGAGCAATGACTGGAAAGTGATTGTTGAGAAGAATGGGCAGTACCTTAAGTGATTTCAGCTATCCAGGCATATTAATAAGTATGACTTCCAGAGAGGTGAACTGTTTCATTATTGGATTTTGTCTTGTGCCTTCACCTACCAAATGAGTGAGCAGGTAAGAGTTTGCTGTTCTGTGGAACTTATTTTATGTGGATCAGTTCAGCTAAGATTGTGCCAACCGCAATAAGTTTATGTAAAGAGAAACTAGAAACTGCCAACGATGCATCAGACAGAACAAAATTAAAGTAGATAAAACTTCCTGGTGAACCACCACAGCTAAAAACTTTCACCCAGATTTACTAATCTTCCGTGCAAGACTACCTTAGTCCTCCATGGAAGCAGTCATTTAGGAGCAGGATGGCAGGGCCCCATTCATATTAATGAGGCACGCTGCCTGAGCTCCTAATCTTACACAGAGCTTGTAAGAGTGCAGGGGGCATGTCTAAGAGCAGAGCTCTCAGAATATATATGCCCCCATAATGAAGAACAGCAGAAAGGGCTGAGAAATGAGCAGGACTGCTCATAGGTGTCCGCATATCCCCATCAACATTCCCCCTCGTGTACAACAGCAAGTAATTACAAATAAAATGAACAACCCTTCTTTTTATTTTAATATCCAATTAAAGCTAACCGTGGGTGCACAGGTGTGCCCATTGCTTAGCTATGGTTAATGCAGCTTAAATGGCTGAAGAGGATAACAGGGAAGATATATGCAAATAAAGCAGCATAGCAATAGCATAGTGGGCAGAGGATTCGCTGTATGGGCAGGCATTCCCCGTTCAAGTCCCACTGCAGCACATTCCATATTCCATGGCAAGGCACATTATGACCAATATTTTTGTTGCATAACACGCTAAATAACATATATTTGTGAAGTGGAGTACTGCATTAAATGCACATGTGAGGTGTCAGTGTCGTAATGAATAAAGCACTAGTAAGCAAGTTTAAGCACCAATAAGCAGTAGTAAGCACATGTAAGCACTAGTAAGCGGGTTTAAGGCCGTTTGCACAGGGGTAAGCAATGTGCACACAGGTTAAGAAATTTAGAACTAACTCTCTATAAGCATCATTAACTGGAGGTTAGCAGTGCTTACCCTCATGCAAGCCCATGCAAACCCACTTACAACTGCTCAGAAGTGTCTTAATCACTCTGTATCCAGCGGCCCTTGTTCTGCCCAGCAACAAAATAAACAGCCTTGCAGGTCTTGAACTCAGGACCCTATACACTATAGTCACAGTAGGTAACCACCAAGACATCACAGCAGTACAGAAGAATGAGGTATCAGCAAATAAGTCCTCACTACAGTAAAATCAAACTGAAACTGTGAAAGGAATCAGTATGTAGTCATATGTTCCATAACCCACTACATAACATAAATATGTGAACTGGAGTACAGCAATAAGCCCAGAAGTGAGGTGTAATTGTAATAGAGTGTTGAAGTCCACAATTAAACACAAGGACCCCGTACAGTATACGTACGTACGCATGAATCATGGATACCAAGCATACATGCAAGTCGCAATGAGTAATAAATCAATGCCAAAAGGAAAATATAATGCAAAGTCTAATATAAGCAATGTTAAGCATTGCACAGGCCAGCTTAGGAGGTATAAGCAATATGTAGGCCAGCAAACTCAATGTTCCCTATGTTATATCCCTTTAAACAATGCCAAC
The DNA here is from genome assembly GCF_019279795.1 of Protopterus annectens. NCBI lineage: Eukaryota > Metazoa > Chordata > Ceratodontiformes > Protopteridae > Protopterus > Protopterus annectens. The sequence goes on along the minus strand of NC_056728.1, from coordinate 1,890,337,924 downwards.
CTTAAGTAAGCAGATTTGCCCATAGCTTAGCCTTTTCAAAACTGGCCAATCATGAATAAATGCAGGAAATCAGCCCTATTTAAACCCAACAGGCAGGAATACATCTCATTACTGGTTGTAGCTTCCCATGCAGGCACCATGGCAGGAAGGGGAGAGGGTGTGCACTTTTAGGTGCAGTGCTGATGCATCCAGGAGTCCAGAGTCATGGCAGGATGCCTTGTCAAAGACCATAAGAGGAGACTGCTGCAGGGCCAGTACCAGGGTTCCCAATATAAGGCGGAAGCCTGGGACCATCTCAACCTTGACCTCACCAGTGCAACTGGCATACCCTGAACTGGTAAGCAGGTCAGGCATCACTATGCTGACCTGAAACAGCATAAGGGGGACCTCTTGGAGCAGTGAATCCAAGAGGGTAGAACAGCAGGGGATGTCCCAGCTGTGTGTAAGTATCATCCCACTATGTGTGTAATAATTGCCAGCTCATGTATATCATGGATAGGTATGGCTAAATATTCCTCTTATGTCCTCCACAGCTGCAATTGAGCGGGCCGCAAACCAGGAGGCCCATGGAAGTTACCTGGAAAGGTTGGGACATGAGGCAGGTCAGTAATACTTTTGCATGTACTGTCATAGGAAATAAATCTAAAAGTATTAGTAAATTAATTGCCTGTATAAAACCTGCATTGATTAAGGAAAGTACCATATACACTTGAGAATACAGCAGGAAGAGACTCATATAGTATGTATGTAAATAAAAATGTAATAGCCTGACAATAAAGGACTAACTGCTGGACTGCATGTGTATACTCTAGTATTATATGGTAATGTAGATTTGCATTCACGTAATAGTACTGTTGTATTAAGTACTGTTACCCACACCTTGCACCATAAATAGAATGTGTAGGAATGCCTGTATATGACTGGTGTAATCCCCAGGGGCCATTTAGTACAACTGAGAGACAGACAGAAAACAGAAAAGGCAGACAACAAAACACAAATAACACATGCAATTGAAATGTGAACTGTTGTATTTTTAGCAGACACAGCCATGGTTCGAAACTTGCCAGTGGAAGTAGTTTGCATACAGAATCATACCCCACAACTGTACAGATATGTCCAGAATGTCCAGTAAAGTGGCCCATATGTGTTGCCTGTCAACCTGTCCCCCTGTGAAATCAGTGGGATGATCCCAGACATATAGGCAGCAAAAAGGAAATACAACTGATTGACACACATTTATGAGAACAAAGCTGGCATACTAGAAACTCCCCAAAACCTTATGAGAATAAGAAGCCACATATGTCCCATTTACACCCCCATCTTGTCAATCTGTGGCCAGAGTGTGTACAGTAACAGAGTAAAATGTATGTGCATAATAGTAATGTGGAATCTGGTACTGTTTGTGGCAACATTCCGGTAGTGCTAACAAACATTTCTCCCATAGGTCTGTCAGATACCAACACTGTGCCCAGAAATACAAGAATGATACCCTGTACTGGTACTGTTTACATTGGTATTGTATGGCATTGTGACTGATGCAGTTGCTCTGAATAATGAGGTATTGCTCATCACTGTCACACACGCTGTCCTACAAAATATAACTGTCAAGGAAATCTGTATAAGAGTGTTGTAATACAAGGTCAGAATGCAAAAGCACAGGGGAATTAGAAGACAGAAAGCAGATATACAGAAATATCTACATAGCACAAACAACTCTGATGGACAGTGTTTAAGTTGTAGCAGACACAGCCATGGTCTGAATCCTGGGAGTGGAAGTAGGCTGCATACAGAATCATACCCCACAACTGTACAGTTAAGACTAGAATATCCAGTATATGGGCCCATATCTGCTGCCTGCTCCCCTGGTAAGTCTCTGGGATGATCCCAGATGTTTAGCCAGCAAACAGGGAATACAAGTGATTGTCAAACATCTGTGAGAACAAACCTGTCACTGTAGCAACTCCTGAAACTGTTAGGAGAGTAATAAGCCAAGTATGTCCTATCTACACCCCCATGTTGTCAAGCTGTGACTAGAGAGTGTACAGTAACAGAGTGAGATGTATGTGCATAATACTAATGTGTAATCTGGAACTTTGTGTGGCAACATTCAGGTAGTGCTAACAAACATTGCTCCCACAGGTACATTGGATACGAACACTGTGCTGAGAAATAAAAAACAATAAACCCTGTACTGGTACTGTTTACTCTGGTATTATAAGGAATTATGAGTGTTGCAGCTTCTCTGAATAATAAAGCATGACTGATCACTGTCACCCACACAGTGCTACATAATATAATTGTGTAGGAAAGCATGTATATGTGTGTGTCAAGTCACTAAAGGTTGAAGAGGGCAATAGTATAGATATATCCCTGTCCGCTAGGTAAGCAATTTAGAAGCTGAGTATAAGAAACTGTAACAGAAGTTAGCAGTGCTTAACTCCGCACAAACCACTTACAACTACTTAAAAGTGCCTTAATCACTCTATATCCAATGGCCCTTGTTGTGCCAAGCAACAACCTCTGCAAGGCTCAAACACAGGACCCTGCACACCATAGCCAAAGTGATTTACCACTAAGCCATGTCAGATATACATAACCCTGATGTGTTCACAAACACATCATCCAGCTCAGTCATTGAACAGTACAGATAATGTATTCCAACATGTATAGATAAAACATAGCTATATATGTAGATATTATATATATATATATATATATATATATATATATATATATATACATATATACATACAACTGCATACATATATCGATATAGCTATATACGGTGTGTAGATAACAATGGGAACATAACAAAAACATAAATGTGCACATGCACTGTTAATGGGGTTGAGAGGCCCCAAACAACATACGTCTTGTACGAATAGGTATACCCCTCCCCACAGCCAAACATATCTTCCCTGCAATACACTACCAACTGTTACAGATCCCATAAACAGGACCTAACACATCATGGGCACAAAATGTTAACAGTACTCTATCCCACCTGTATGATGTCAGGCTGGTATCAATAACATATCATGCAGTACAGTCTGGATCCCATAGGGAATGTACAAGGAAGCTATCAACATCCCTAGGATACATATACACAGACACATATATGCAGATACAGATACATACATACATATATATATATATATATATATATATATATATATATATATATATATATATATAGCTACATAGATGTAGATATAGATATATATATATAGATATAGATATATATGTAACTACAGATACACACGCAGAAATTTGTACAGTAAGATACATATGTAGAAGGTGCACACAATATGGAACAGCTGCTATGCCTACAGTTACCACCTTAACAACTGCAAACTGTATGAGCCACCCATACAAATGACAATTGTTGCCTGCAACATATACCCACAGAGAGGTCACAGGATATAACACCACACACAGGTTTGCATTGAGGAGCTCCTGGCCAGCCTCGTGGCACCTGCCCATCCAGCCAGCCACCAATCACTGGACACCTTTGTGGTGGTGGATATCACCCACACACCGGCTGAGGAGTGTGCAGGTAAGGACACAGGGCACATCAGTAAACCACTGCTGCATATACATCCACATCGGTACAGGTAGATCATGCATATCTGACATGTCATAGATATATTGTGTTGCTGCATAGTAGTGATAAACAAATGTCCAGATGTGGTAATATTGTGGAAATGTACCACTGATGTATTGTAATACTTCACCCACCCTGTAGCACTACCACAGGTGTGGCCACTGACATTGCATCTCTCACCCTCTTATGTAGGTCCTTCTGGGATACCACCTAGACAGCAGCCTGTAGCTGGTGAGTATGGTTTATGTAGATGCTTGCCAACACACTGGACATGTAATGGCAACGGTATATTCCATGCACACATCTAACATACCTACCCAGAATGCATGATGTACATGTGCATGTATTGTTGCTGTGAAATGCACAGCATCACAGGGGTGTCCATGATGGGTTATTGGAAGGGTATGTCAGACACCTGCATGATAACTAACATACTGTCATTGCAGAATGTGTCGACAGGGAGTAACATAACGGTGGGAGACATGGCCTACAGTAGGGACATGTTTGGAACAACACCCATATACAGTGCAACACCAGTGTTTATACCTGTAGGACAATGGCAATAGCTGCAGAGATACACTATGGCATATGGCATTACAGCAGTCCACATTATCAGCTGGGACTAGGCCGTTAGATGTGGTGTTCAGTGTATGGGACACTAAAAAGTGACACACATGTAGGGCTTACTTGTCATGCATCTGCAAAAAGGCTGAAGGGGGTGTTAGCATAGCACACCAGTGCACTGCAGCAGGGATCCTAGGGATGCTAAGAATGGCAGCATCTGCACATAGTCAGGTTCAGGACCTGTGTCAGACGTAACCCTATCCCCACAGCAATAGTGATGGCAGTGTGTGAACACCAAGGGATGTGCACATGAGAAGACCATGCAATCATGCAGAGTAGGGGGACATGTGTAAAGCAGACTGAACATACACTGGCAATTGCAGATGGCCCATGCTGGTTTACCCCCACCAGGAGTAGTGACTGCTGTAGTACACACAACAAGAGGTGCTATAAACCATCATGAAAAGGGTGTGCACACATATGCCCACATAGTGTGTATGCCTTGCAATCAGCAGCCATACTCCTAACACAATCCATAGACACTGCATGTGAAAGTACAGGGCATATGTCACATATTGGGCTCATGTACTGCTAAGATATTCGGTGATGTGGTCCCATGGCAGATCAAGGATGGGTGAGTAAAATCAATAAAGGTGTGTACACCCCCCATAGCCATGGTATGCTCTGATGGTTGTCAGTTTAAGAGTATTGGAATGGTCATACATGGTCCGCTGATGTTGAGAGATGTGCATCAGACATCAGGCATTCACAAATGACATCTGTCCACATATCATACCAGGTATGTGTTGCTGGAAAACATAGGGGCTCTGAGCATTAAGGCTGAAATAACCGACACAGTAGTACACATTCAGCAATGGGCCGTACACCTGTGAGGTGTGGTGCACAGTACATGGCAGGGTACAGAACAGGTGAACAGAAATACCGTGTTCTTGGGCACAGTGGTGTCCATGGGAAGGGGCTTCACCTAGTGACACAGCACGTGCATCACCCACATGTATACTGTTGCCAGCATGGATTGACTATAGATGCACTGCATGCTGTCGGGTACCATATGTTATGCATGTTGACAGAGGGGTAATGGGAGAACTGTGAATTTTCATTGTGCCACTTCACCTGTATGTGTGTGTGTGTGTGCATCCTGGTGAGTAATCAGTGTGTCTGTAGGGTCACTCTGATGAAGTGGAGGGAGGTTGATGCATGTAGGATGCTTGTGTGCATGTCTGTGTGTTTGTGTGGCTGGCCATGTATTCACATGTGTGATTGTGGGGTGTTCATACAGCAGTACCTCCCTCTGGGATCATGCAGTACATATACATGGACTGCCACATTACACACCAGGAATACCTGTCATGTGTGCAATCACAGGACAGCTGATAGTATAATATGGTCTGTAGCATGGAACAGGCATCCAGAGGGAAGATAGACACCAGGCACACTCTTAATATCGCATTCAGCAGAGGTCACCTATAACCCACATATGCAGCACTACAGATGCATTGGAGAAGTACTAGTCAACACCAGGGAGTGTATCCAAATATTACATTTGTCACATGATAGGCTGAAGGAGCAGCACATCTGGCATGTACTGAGCATTACATACACATAACATACCAGTGCGTGATATTATGGATAGTACATAGTAACCCACACATATAGGGGCCATGTTCATGATGTCTGGACATACAGAGGGTGCATACCGAATGGCAGCAGTGAGGCCATGTAAAACCACTACAGACAGGTCAGGCAGGTAAAGTAGCAACCAGCCTTGTGTTGTGATCGCTTGTGTAGGCATTTAGAGGACTGATATGTTAATGAGTTGTATCAATGTGTGTATGTTAACAAGTGTGATGCAGGATGGGGTACCACAAGGACATATATGTGGGACTGTCTGTAAAGCCATGGACAGGTAGGTATTACGGAAGTGTGTGTGTGTGTGTGTGTGTGTGTGTGTGTGTGTGTACTGTTAGACAATGGTGTACAGGTTTTAAAGTGTGTTTATTGTTTTCCCCCACATGTGGCGAGGTGGGTCAGGGTCCCTCCTGCATGCAGTCTGATGTTGGTGTCCATACAGACACCGAAGATGATGATAGTCATGTTGAGGCACAGGTGGGGTTGTCAGGGGCCGACACTGCACCAACATTTGACATCTGCTTTTTAGTCACCCCAACCCTCCACAAAGTTTCAGTGCCTATACACACCCCATCACCAGTGGCCATAGCGGAGGGACATCAGACATTCAGTGGCAGTGCACATGAAAGTGTGGAAACCATGCCTACTGTGTCCGGTCGCAGCAGGCATAGCCGGATGTCCGGCAGGGCACCACATAGGCAGATGTCCCAGAGTGCTCTTGGTATGGCCACTGGAGATCATGCCCCTGGCAGATGCAACATAGCTGGTACCAGCAGGCGCATGTTCCAGGCTGTCCTGGTGGGGCGGGTGTGTATAGAACATTACCACAGACAGGACCTGAGGCTGAAGAGAGCTGCTCTCACATCTGTAAATGACAATGCCCATGAACTGGCTGGTGCCATCTGTGGATTAACTGAGTTCATGGATAGATGGTCTGGTGAGATGATGGCCCTCATTGACCATGGTCTGTGCTTGAATGTTTAGTGGGAGTGCTGTGACAGCCACATGTACGTAGGCCAGCAACGCCAACAGCTGGAAGTCAACATGGATGTTCTAGGACACCAAGGGTCTCCCGTAGTGGCAGTACCAGCCCCAGCACTGTGGGGGAGCACTGTCCACACCACACCACAGCAGGCCATGGGCACTTGGTCCTGGCCAGTCCCAGGGGGGACCTGGTACAAGTGGACATTTGTCATCATCAGGTCAGAGTAGCACATCAAGGCCTGCACCTGGACATGCCCATGGAACCCCTGGCTGGCACAGTCCATGTGCCCATGGCTGGAGGCAGTGAACTGCACACCCTGTCAGATATGGTCTGCAGCTGTCTACAAACACCTGTGTAGGGCAGCCACATGGCAGAACTGTGTGCATGCATACCCACACACTATGCAAATACATGTAGGGCAACCCCACACCTACACACATCACATCACTATGCCCAGCTCACGGCAGTACACCCTTCACCCACACACATGGCATCAAATATATGGCCCACCCTCGGCCTCTGGCAAACCAACATCACACCTTGTGCATGTGATGATACGTGTTCCACATCCCTGTCATTCATACCATCAATGCAGGGACAGGCTCATATGGTTCTGATGTACACGGTGACTGTACTACAGTGTACCACAGTACTGCAGTGTAATATGTTGTAAGGAGTAAAGTGTACTGCATATATGTCAGGTAGTGTAGCCATCCAGCAATGATGCCTTATAGCTGTTAGTAACACTGGTTGGTTGTGGTCTCTATAAGTTTATCCATGTGTGTTGCAGGTGTACATGTGTCAGCACAAAGATGCCCTGTGCATATGATGATACCTGTGCCATTTCCCTGTCATCCATACAATCAATGCAGGGACAGGCTAATATGGTTCTGATGTACACTGTGAATGTACTACCGTGTACCACAGTACTGCAGTGTAACATGTTGTAAAGAGTAAAGTGTAATGCATGAATGGCAGGTAGAGTAGCCATCCAGCAATGATGCATTATAGCTGTTAGTAACACTGGTTGATTGCGGTCCCTATAATGTTAGACATTTGTGCTGCAGGTGTACATGTGTCAGCACGAAGATGGTCAGCAGTCATATTCCACAATGGGGTATGGCACTGTGGTGACACCATGGCTGTGATATATCTGGGGTGCAGTTGAACATGTCACAGGTTACTAAAAGGGTTATTGCCTATGCCACATGGACAGGTGACCTGCTGAGGCGCATATACCCTGCAACCTGATGTAGACTCATCCACATACATGCACATTGTTACTTGGCAACACTGGGACTAGACCCCTACCTAGCTATGTAGTGATACTGAAGTGTGTGGCTTACATTGCATACACCAGACAGCATTTTGGATGAGGTGTGTCCCAGGTTACATGTTACATGTAAAACATCCCCAGACATGTACAGTATGCTAATGGGGGATGTAATGGGTGCATATGAACAATACATAGTGTGACATAGTGTCATATGCACATTAACAGACACATAAGAGCAAGACACACATCCGAGATACCAGGGCCTATCACTGCTAACTAACTTCACCATGTGTCCAATGTATTACAGGTAGGCTGCACACAGCACATGCATAACTGGCTTGGATTGTGGTATCAGTTACTTGTATGGTTGATGGTGACAGTTGCAACCATAATGTGGCACATGAGACATATACCAGGTGTATCTTGGTGTAATGACAGTGTACACAGCACCCACATCCCTCAGTGGATATTGTACTTCCTGAAACCCATGATGACACTCCGCATACCCACCATCACACATTGGCTGTGACTGCAATACAACCTATAGTATACGCCAACAGTGGTTCTACAAGGATATGCATCTAATGCACATGCCACACATGTAGTAGAGTGTTGCATTGTCATGCCTCACCTACGGCAGCAACAACACTATCTGTACTACTGTGTGGCAGTGGGTATTGTAATAGGAGTAAGAGGCCTCAGAATTCTGTACCCTACAGATATATGGACATGCACAACTATACACACATGCCAGAACACTATGGGTATCCCATGCCTATCAACCCATTTGTAAACCACTGTTGTGCTGGTACTGCAAGGCTAGTGTAGCCGGTATGGGGGGAGCTTAATAGGGTACATGTAATGTCCCATACAGCAGCAGCCACAACTGACTATGGCAATGGGTGTTGCATTGCTTGTAAAGGCCCTCATGGAATTCTTAAGTACTGGTGTGCTAACACGCAGACACTGCAATATTCAGTCATGCACACATACACATGTGTCAGTATAGGGGTGCATCATTGCAGGTGGTCATAGCTGTGTAAATAGTTATTGTCCAAGGGGAGACGGGATGTGTAGGGGTTGTGTGTACAGTGGTATCCTGCCACCTGCCAAGTGACAGCAGGCATTCTATCGGCAGACACTACTGTGGTGAACCTCAGCATGAGAATGACATGCATCAGCCAATCCTCCAGGTGCCTCCTGCACATGGCCATTGAGGTAATCAAGTTGACATGCATGCAACATGCATTACAACACATGGTTAGTGTCTGTGATGGAGACCTGTACCCAAGCATGTTCTGTTGACTGTGGTAATGTAGTGGAGGTACCCGTGGCATGTGGTGCATACGGGGTGACATCTCCTATATGTGTCAATTCTTACACAGCTAGGCAGACATGTCAGTGTCAGTCAAGCTTAGGTTGCCTGTACATATCCCAGCTGGATACCTGCCAGCTGCACATCTGTACAGGGACTGACAGTCATCAGCTTGGCAAGTAGCTATGCAGTAGCATGAGTGTGTTGACAAACAGACATCTGACAACAATATGTATGCCATAACTACATGTTGGAAGCCCTAACTAACATGTGCTGTACAGATGGTAGTCTACAATTACATTCCACATGATGGATCATTACCCAATAAGGGGTATATACTGTGACACAGCTCACACACCAGGGATACAACACCGAGGCCTCAGTGTCCAGCTATGCCTGCAGGTGTGCCTGTTGTCACTACTACATTTAGCACTCTGCTCCTGCCTGGGTTAGCACTGTCAACAGTAGTACTGCCATGATATACTACATGCTAGTATGACAGCACATACCCTGGGCTACTACACATGAATGTAACACATTCGCATGGATAACGGTGCTGTACAAGCCTCATATATGTCTGTGTCCCACACATGACACTCACACCCCTTGCTACTGTACTGACAGCACATAGGCGCATGTATTGTACATGGCATTACATACACTTATTACAGCTTATCAGACTGGGTGGTGTGACCTGGTTACCAGGGCTAAGCCATACTTAGCAAGTATCAGCATTGCTGAAATATAACAGCTGAGCTGATTTTCTCACTTGTAAGTGAAGCCTACACTGTGTATGCGCCCGTATGTCTACCCATAGCTCAGCACTGCTTAGCTTTGTACAAACCCACGCAAAACACGCTTAAAGCTGCTCAAAACTGCCTTAACCACTCTGTATCCGACAGCCCTTGTTCTGCCCAGCAACAAAATGAACAGCCCTTGCAGGTTTTGAACCCAGGACCCTGTACACTGAAGTCACAGCACTTAACCACTAAACCATGACCGCTGTGACGACAGCTGTTGTTTTACCAATATAGCTGTAAATACACATATTGAGTAGTATTGAACAATTGCCTTTAGTTCCTAAATTGTGTAGTCCTTGTTATTAATATGACTGTTGCATCACATATGTTGTTTTATCATAATGTACACATAGAAGATACATACGATGAGATACATCTGGGTGGGTATACACTCATGACAGGAATATGATTGTATACATATACTAGGACTATATATGTGTACATATACATACTGTACATACACATGTATACCCATACATATGTCTGTATACACATCTGTATAGTGCAAAATATATATGGCCATGTGTACATCTCTTCGTATATATATATATATATATATATATATATATATATATATATATATATATATATATATATTTTTTTTTTTTTTTTATATATAAATATATATATTTGTTGTTGTTGTGTCTTACGGCTTTTCCCGGTTAGGGGTCGCCTCAGCGGAACTACGGTCCGCTAATGATTAGCAGTAGATTTTTACATGCCGAGTTGCCAGCTCTGCCGCACAACCTTCAATGAAGGTACGCCCATTCACGCATATCTCCACACAGAAGACGCTCTAGCTGAGAATCGAACAGGGCAACGTCTTACTGTGAGGCGACAACGCTACCGCAGCACAATATATATACATATATATATATATATATATATATATATATATATATATATATATATACATACACATATATAGATATATGTATATATATATATATATATATATATATATATATATATATATATATATATATATATATATATATATTTATATATAGATGTATGTATATATAGCTATATATGTATGCACATCCTATGTGTACAGATATGCCTTGTTATGTTGGTATATATGTAGATCTCTATAACCATATGTGCATACATATCTATTCTGATATACCTACTACTGTCAATATATATGCAGATATCCATACGTATATGTGCATATGTATCCCTATCTGTATATGTGTAGACATATATTGCTCTGTATATGTATATATCTGAGTGTTTATATGTCTATCTATGTAGATATACATATCCATCTATGTATGTCGATATGTATATGTGCATATATCTATATAGATATCTGGAGAATTATATGTACATATATGCTCACCATATGTCCTGAACATGGAGTGGAGCCCTAGCTCAGCCCCTATAGTCCCAACTTCATAGTGCAAAAGGGTATCAGGTATGTATTGCAGGTATATTTGTAGACTATTGCTACTGTAATAGGGATTGTCTTCACAGACATGGTGTATATGGGAGGTCACATCTGCTTTTAACATGTGCGCCATTGGCTACTGAGAGACATCCTAAGGACATCATAGTACAGTACCACTGCTAGCACAGTAATACTCCTGTGGACTACAGCAGAGATTTTGCCCAATATATGTGGACAGTCTGACACACTCTGGGCAGTCCAGAGGTATACACAGAACCCCTTAATGCAAGACATGTGGACCAAGCCTGACAATGTGGATGTTAACAGCCATGTAGATGGGTATAACACATACATACTGGTATACATTTGCTCCCATAGGTTATGCATTCACACACCCCTGTCTGTCCTGAAACATAATAAACACTGGCACAGAGGTGCCATGTCCACATACTGCCCACTAGTTATTGAAATACATCTGTACTGCATCCCACTGCTTTGTCTGACATACATGATTGTTATGGTGGCCCAACAGCAGTACATCTGGCAAGTATCTGGACATGACATCTCACTGGGTAAGTACACTAAGCTGCTGGGCATGTAACAAAGCACTGTGCAGGCTACAGGCATACTGGTTTAATACTGGCCAATATTTCCTATGGGGGAATACACATGTATGTGCATATATAGCAGGCTCTACAGGCATGTCACAGCACAGAGTAACAGACACTTGTGTGAAAGTGCATAACCACAGCAAGTGTGAACACAGCCACAGCAAAATATGGTAAGCTACCATATTATTACAGTATATGGGCTATCTGTTCAACAACATCCTCATATGTGCCACTTACACACTAACCCTACATATACTGGCCAGCTACACAGTGTGATCCGATACCTGTCTGTGGTATGAGACATGTGTGTGCTTGTACAAATATGTAAGCTGATAGGGTAACATACAGTGGAGCAGCATGTAACACCAGATAGACTAAGACCAAGAAGAATGACATCACCACAGTCTGTACACAGGCCAAGGTACATATTAACAATACACACACTGTTGACAATCACCATAAGTACACAGACCCCAGTACTGTACACACAACCACAGAATGTCCAGGTTATGTCATCAACTATAACCCCTACTATACATAAAATGTGTAGCAGTCTGATATCTCACTGGCTTGTTATCAGATATGATGTCACTAAATATGCTCTACAGCACATATGCACCTCTTACTGCATGACATATGTACAAAGGGTGACAGAGTTGTGGCTGGAGGCACAAACACAGGGCCAATATTGACATGCTGCTGTGATAACCTCATGCATTTACTGTTGTGACAGGGTTTGTTGCAACATATGTCCTATGAGGGATATGAAGTCAGTAACTCTCACGGCTGTCACCATCTACAGACTGCAATCCTCACACTACCTTCTGCAGTTCACAGATAGGTGCTCTGTGGGAAACACATGAAACAAAAGGCACCACACACTGCCCAGTCTGCAAATGACGCTACAGATGGGGGTTTCTTCATAAACATAGCACTGACATGATAGGTATCACAACATGTAGGGCAGCCATATCCACACACACCCTGTTAAACCAAAATTATCCCAAATGCAGTATAGCAGCACTTACACTCTGTAGTCAGGTCATGCACATCCTCCTCCTCTGTGTTGGCCTGTTTCCACAGTGTATGTTGTTAGAGGTAAATCCCCAATCCATCTGTGATGCTGTTTGCCAAACAACATTTCGAGTTCTTGCTCACAATGAATGAAAAGGCACAACACCAATATGATCTTTCTAGATATTGGAGTATGTTACCATGCAATTGGCTATGGGAATGTTACCACAGCTGCTCCACATGCAATCAGTTAGAGGAGGGCTACAATTCATGCAAAGGCCATCAGCTGATCATGAGCATCACTTAAGATACACATGCTACTGCCTAAGCAAAGCAGGTGTAAGTCTCCACATCCACCAGAGAGGAGTAAGAGAGGCAGACAGAGGCAAACATAAGTCAGGGAGGGGTGGGAGAGTAAAACATAAGCATGTTTGTGTCATACACCTACCAGTACAAGGTATCAAACCCCTGCTGACTATGTAGTGCTATCACATGTCTATGCAGCTATTAGATGCACCACATAGGTTACATGTTGAAGAGCCCTCCAAACGTATACGTGATGGTGAGTGACATATGCAACAACAATATGGTAGCTATATGGTAGGTGTAGTACACGTGGCTCTCCCCATGAATAGGTATCAGAGTCAACACAGCCACACTCTTACAGGGATGCACACACATTGACACACTTGGCAGGGCCAGGAATACTACTCATCACTAGTGGAATTGCCACAACACAGTACTGTGCAGGTATCACATGCACCACAGGGGTCATATGGAGGTTATATGTGCAAAGGGTATGTGGAGGTGGTTGACATCAGACAGCATGCTTCACTATGCCAATGGGGGGTTGTAGTGAGTGTGAATGTGGTCATAGGCATCATACAACACACATACTGACACAGGGTACCAGTACTGACATGCATGTGCTCATTGCTTCACGGGTGTGTAGTAGTCGACTGTGCCAGATGGTTATACAAGGCTAAGTGATGGGTATACCTTGGCATCAGGCCACATTGACAATGGTGTGCAGTGTGGCTCGGGGGTGTAGTGTCTGGATTTGCCAACACAGGTGGGTATTGTATTCACCATCCAGTCACCTGGGTAACTATTGTGTGTGACCAATGCTGTGCATTGATTGCCATGCATGTGTTCCTTAGTCCATGACATGGATGGTGTCTGGGATATGCACATCTTCCACATGCATGTACAGTGACATGTGGAACTGTACCTGGAGTGTCTGGCCCATGTTGTGTACACAGATTATCATCAGATGTGCCAGTCCTGGCCTCATGTGGTGGGAACTGTTAATGGACAGCAGGTTGACCCTGCACCTACATTGATAGCATGATACTGGTATGTCCTGGTGTCGGTGGTATTTGTCCATACAGGGCATGTTTTTCAAGTATGGTATATCCTTTGTGGATCACATTTGATGGCACCACTGGTGTGTAGGTGTCCAGTGGGGAACATAGGGAAGTTACACTATCGGCATATAAGTGCCTATTGGACTGATGGGCAGGGTGCCATGCCCTCTCTAGCCCACTGAAATCACACCATGGTTTCTATCAGTGGGCAATATGCAAGTTACTACCACCATAGCAGCTGTTGCCCAGTCAAGTGTGTGTGTGTGTGTGTGTGTATGAGACATGGGTTGAGAGTGTTCTCTGGGTAATACAAGGGTTGTTAACTTTGTTTGCCTGCCCTTGATGTCACATGTAGGGATATGGATTTGCATCCCAGCCTCTCAGCTATTTCACATCTGTTATCCCTGTACAGTGGACACTGTGATGTATACTAGGGCCATCATAGAAGAAAATTGCAAAACCCACTCCACATTGAGCCCAGTTGTTACACGCTCACACCCACCTCCACACAGGATACTAATGACAAGCACAGAAACACACACACACACACACACACACACACACACACACACACACACACACACACACCTGTCATGTCTCAGATTAGAACTACTGCCTAACTAGTTTATTACACTACAGTGCTACGCAGTTATAGGATGCACCACGGAGATTACTGGAGTACTCCTTCCCCAAAGGTGTATTTCACAGTGAATGACATCAGCAGGATTTCCACAGTAAGGCATTTGAATCGTAGTGAGTGTGACTAGCCTAAAATGCATTGCTCCCTACACAGACATACACAAATGTGTCTACAATTGCCATGTGTGGGAATTGAACCCTTACCAGAGTTCTATACCATACTACAGCATCAAGCTGTTATAGGACGTGCCACAGGGACTGCTGGAGAACTTCTTCCCCAAAGGTGTATTTTGCAGTGAATGACATTAGCAGGATTGCCAAAGTTGGGCATTTGAATTGTAGTGAGTGTAACTAGCATAAAATGCATTGCTTTCTACACAGACAGAAACAAACACTCACACACACACACAGACACACACACACACACACACACACACACACACACACACACACACACACACACACACACACACACACAATTGCCATGTCTAGGATTAGAACTCCTACCTAACTAGTTTATCAAACTATAGCAGTACACAGTTATAGTACATGCCATGGAGATTATTAGGCTACAGATTTCCGAAAGGTGTATTTCACAGTGTATGACATCAGCAGCCTTGCCAAAGTAGGGCATTTGAATTGTAATGAGTGTGACTAGCCTAAAAAGCATTGCTCTCTACACAGACAGAGACACACACACACAATTGCCATGTCTAGGATTTGCATTCCTCCCTAACTAGTTTATCACACTACAGCAGTATGCAGCTATAGGACACGCCACAGAGATTACTGGGCTATAAATTTCCCAGTGGTGCACTTCAAAGTGGACGACCTCAGCAGGCTTGTCATAGTAGGGCTATGGGATGGGCAGTTTGTGTGCATAGGCCATAACCCATTCTAGAGGTTGACACACCACATGCGGGCAGACACAGGATTACATTCCACAGGTACATGTATACAGCTGCTAGATGGCTAGTTCCTTGTAGAGTCATGTTGCACAGCTAGCACTTGCATCACATAGTCTGTAATGCTGATGGATACCAGTGGCTAATGTCTACAGTGAGTGACGTTACACCTCATGTGGTTGTAGCCATTTGGCTGTGTGCTGGGTGGGACAGGCCTCATAATGGATGGCTCCTTGTCACAGTCACTCTCTTCCACACATCTATGTATGTCTACTTTTGGCTTATTATTCTCCTTGGTTATGTGTCTGCATTCCTATCCACTGTGTGAGCAAGGCATGACTGGTGCATAGTGAGGAGTATGCACTAACATCTGCAAATACCAGATATGTATGGTCCACTGTTGTTTGCAGACAAGGGCTTCATTTGTTTTTTGTGAGCATGCCCAGTAATCCCTTCTGTATTGAATGTGTGGATCGAGTCCAGGTAGTTTGTACTGCAGTGCAGACCTTTGTGTTGTACACCTACAGGTAGCATATTGTTTCTGCAAGGTATCTGTCGATCATTTGGCAATATGGGGACAAACTGTGCAGGGGATAATGTGTACTGTAGGTGATTGTATCTGTGCTGCTTCAGCTGCATGGTACTGCTGTTAGCAGAGATATTCAGACATGTGTACTGTTATACACTGTGATGTTTTCTGTCCTCATGTGCAGTCAGGTGGACATGCTTGCTAACAGTGATATCTTGGGGGACAAGGGTGACTGCAGCTGTGTCCAGTATTGTGGGCAGACACATACGTATTCATGGAAAGTTATGCCATTCTGGAGGGGAAGCTGCAGACACTTGGTGCATGGTCTGTGTATCTGGTTCAGCACTTTGGTACAGTGCTGGCAGAGGATCCCATACTTGTATGCCCATCAACATGACAGTATGGCTATATCTTGCTATATCTTGCTAAGGAAATGCCTCACAGCTGTACAGATTTGCACAATATATATTGCTCTGTATATGTATATATCTGAGTGTTTATATGTCTATCTATGTAGATATACATATCCATCTATGTATGTCGATATGTATATGTGCATATATCTATATAGATATCTGGAGAATTATATGTACATATATGCTCACCATATGTCCTGAACATGGAGTGGAGCCCTAGCTCAGCCCCTATAGTCCCAACTTCATAGTGCAAAAGGGTATCAGGTATGTATTGCAGGTATATTTGTAGACTATTGCTACTGTAATAGGGATTGTCTTCACAGACATGGTGTATATGGGAGGTCACATCTGCTTTTAACATGTGCGCCATTGGCTACTGACAGACATCCTAAGGACATCATAGTACAGTACCACTGCTAGCACAGTAATACTCCTGTGGACTACAGCAGAGATTTTGCCCAATATATGTGGACAGTCTGACACACTCTGGGCAGTCCAGAGGTATACACAGAACCCCTTAATGCAAGACATGTGGACCAAGCCTGACAATGTGGATGTTAACAGCCATGTAGATGGGTATAACACGTACATACTGGTATACATTTGCTCCCATAGGTTATGCATTCACACACCCCTGTCTGTCCTGAAACATAATAAACACTGGCACAGAGGTGCCATGTCCACATACTGCCCACTAGTTATTGAAATACATCTGTACTGCATCCCACTGCTTTGTCTGACATACATGATTGTTATGGTGGCCCAACAGCAGTACATCTGGCAAGTATCTGGACATGACATCTCACTGGGTAAGTACACTAAGCTGCTGGGCATGTAACAAAGCACTGTGCAGGCTACAGGCATACTGGTTTAATACTGGCCAATATTTCCTATGGGGGAATACACATGTATGTGCATATATAGCAGGCTCTACAGGCATGTCACAGCACAGAGTAACAGACACTTGTGTGAAAGTGCATAACCACAGCAAGTGTGAACACAGCCACAGCAAAATATGGTAAGCTACCATATTATTACAGTATATGGGCTATCTGTTCAACAACATCCTCATATGTGCCACTTACACACTAACCCTACATATACTGGCCAGCTACACAGTGTGATCCGATACCTGTCTGTGGTATGAGACATGTGTGTGCTTGTACAAATATGTATGCTGACAGGGTAACATACAGTGGAGCAGCATGTAACACCAGATAGACTAAGACCAAGAACAATGACATCACCACAGTCTGTACACAGGCCAAGGTACATATTAACAATACACACACTGTTGACAATCACCATAAGTACACAGACCCCAGTACTGTACACACAACCACAGAATGTCCAGGTTATGTCATCAACTATAACCCCTACTATACATAAAATGTGTAGCAGTCTGATATCTCACTGGCTTGTTATCAGATATGATGTCACTAAATATGCTCTACAGCACATATGCACCTCTTACTGCATGACATATGTACAAAGGGTGACAGAGTTGTGGCTGGAGGCACAAACACAGGGCCAATATTGACATGCTGCTGTGATAACCTCATGCATTTACTGTTGTGACAGGGTTTGTTGCAACATATGTCCTATGAGGGATATGAAGTCAGTAACTCTCACGGCTGTCACCATCTACAGACTGCAATCCTCACACTACCTTCTGCAGTTCACAGATAGGTGCTCTGTGGGAAACACATGAAACAAAAGGCACCACACACTGCCCAGTCTGCAAATGACGCTACAGATGGGGGTTTCTTCATAAACATAGCACTGACATGATAGGTATCACAACATGTAGGGCAGCCATATCCACACACACCCTGTTAAACCAAAATTATCCCAAATGCAGTATAGCAGCACTTACACTCTGTAGTCAGGTCATGCACATCCTCCTCCTCTGTGTTGGCCTGTTTCCACAGTGTATGTTGTTAGAGGTAAATCCCCAATCCATCTGTGATGCTGTTTGCCAAACAACATTTCGAGTTCTTGCTCACAATGAATGAAAAGGCACAACACCAATATGATCTTTCTAGATATTGGAGTATGTTACCATGCAATTGGCTATGGGAATGTTACCACAGCTGCTCCACATGCAATCAGTTAGAGGAGGGCTACAATTCATGCAAAGGCCATCAGCTGATCATGAGCATCACTTAAGATACACATGCTACTGCCTAAGCAAAGCAGGTGTAAGTCTCCACATCCACCAGAGAGGAGTAAGAGAGGCAGACAGAGGCAAACATAAGTCAGGGAGGGGTGGGAGAGTAAAACATAAGCATGTTTGTGTCATACACCTACCAGTACAAGGTATCAAACCCCTGCTGACTATGTAGTGCTATCACATGTCTATGCAGCTATTAGATGCACCACATAGGTTACATGTTGAAGAGCCCTCCAAACGTATACGTGATGGTGAGTGACATATGCAACAACAATATGGTAGCTATATGGTAGGTGTAGTACACGTGGCTCTCCCCATGAATAGGTATCAGAGTCAACACAGCCACACTCTTACAGGGATGCACACACATTGACACACTTGGCAGGGCCAGGAATACTACTCATCACTAGTGGAATTGCCACAACACAGTACTGTGCAGGTATCACATGCACCACAGGGGTCATATGGAGGTTATATGTGCAAAGGGTATGTGGAGGTGGTTGACATCAGACAGCATGCTTCACTATGCCAATGGGGGGTTGTAGTGAGTGTGAATGTGGTCATAGGCATCGTACAACACACATACTGACACAGGGTACCAGTACTGACATGCATGTGCTCATTGCTTCACGGGTGTGTAGTAGTCGACTGTGCCAGATGGTTATACAAGACTAAGTGATGGGTATACCTTGGCATCAGGCCACATTGACAATGGTGTGCAGTGTGGCTCGGGGGTGTAGTGTCTGGATTTGCCAACACAGGTGGGTATTGTATTCACCATCCAGTCACCTGGGTAACTATTGTGTGTGACCAATGCTGTGCATTGATTGCCATGCATGTGTTCCTTAGTCCATGACATGGATGGTGTCTGGGATATGCACATCTTCCACATGCATGTACAGTGACATGTGGAACTGTACCTGGAGTGTCTGGCCCATGTTGTGTACACAGATTATCATCAGATGTGCCAGTCCTGGCCTCATGTGGTGGGAACTGTTAATGGACAGCAGGTTGACCCTGCACCTACATTGATAGCATGATACTGGTATGTCCTGGTGTCGGTGGTATTTGTCCATACAGGGCATGTTTTTCAAGTATGGTATATCCTTTGTGGATCACATTTGATGGCACCACTGGTGTGTAGGTGTCCAGTGGGGAACATAGGGAAGTTACACTATCGGCATATAAGTGCCTATTGGACTGATGGGCAGGGTGCCATGCCCTCTCTAGCCCACTGAAATCACACCATGGTTTCTATCAGTGGGCAATATGCAAGTTACTACCACCATAGCAGCTGTTGCCCAGTCAAGTGTGTGTGTGTGTGTGTGTGTGTATGAGACATGGGTTGAGAGTGTTCTCTGGGTAATACAAGGGTTGTTAACTTTGTTTGCCTGCCCTTGATGTCACATGTAGGGATATGGATTTGCATCCCAGCCTCTCAGCTATTTCACATCTGTTATCCCTGTACAGTGGACACTGTGATGTATACTAGGGCCATCATAGAAGAAAATTGCAAAACCCACTCCACATTGAGCCCAGTTGTTACACGCTCACACCCACCTCCACACAGGATACTAATGACAAGCACAGAAACACACACACACACACACACACACACACACACACACACACACACACACACACACACACACACACACACACACACCTGTCATGTCTCAGATTAGAACTACTGCCTAACTAGTTTATTACACTACAGTGCTACGCAGTTATAGGATGCACCACGGAGATTACTGGAGTACTCCTTCCCCAAAGGTGTATTTCACAGTGAATGACATCAGCAGGATTTCCACAGTAAGGCATTTGAATCGTAGTGAGTGTGACTAGCCTAAAATGCATTGCTCCCTACACAGACATACACAAATGTGTCTACAATTGCCATGTGTGGGAATTGAACCCTTACCAGAGTTCTATACCATACTACAGCATCAAGCTGTTATAGGACGTGCCACAGGGACTGCTGGAGAACTTCTTCCCCAAAGGTGTATTTTGCAGTGAATGACATTAGCAGGATTGCCAAAGTTGGGCATTTGAATTGTAGTGAGTGTAACTAGCATAAAATGCATTGCTTTCTACACAGACAGAAACAAACACTCACACACACACACACACACACACACACACACACACACACACACACACACACACACACACACACACACACACACACAATTGCCATGTCTAGGATTAGAACTCCTACCTAACTAGTTTATCACACTATAGCAGTACACAGTTATAGTACATGCCATGGAGATTATTAGGCTACAGATTTCCGAAAGGTGTATTTCACAGTGTATGACATCAGCAGCCTTGCCAAAGTAGGGCATTTGAATTGTAATGAGTGTGACTAGCCTAAATAGCATTGCTCTCTACACAGACAGAGACACACACACACAATTGCCATGTCTAGGATTTGCATTCCTCCCTAACTAGTTTATCACACTACAGCAGTATGCAGCTATAGGACACGCCACAGAGATTACTGGGCTATAACTTTCCCAGTGGTGCACTTCAAAGTGGACGACCTCAGCAGGCTTGTCATAGTAGGGCTATGGGATGGGCAGTTTGTGTGCATAGGCCATAACCCATTCTAGAGGTTGACACACCACATGCGGGCAGACACAGGATTACATTCCACAGGTACATGTATATAGCTGCTAGATGACTAGTTCCTTGTACAGTCATGTTGCACAGCTAGCACTTGCATCACATAGTCTGTAATGCTGATGGATACCAGTGGCTAATGTCTACAGTGAGTGACGTTACACCTCATGTGGTTGTAGCCATTTGGCTGTGTGCTGGGTGGGACAGGCCTCATAATGGATGGCTCCTTGTCACAGTCACTCTCTTCCACACATCTATGTATGTCTACTTTTGGCTTATTATTCTCCTTGGTTATGTGTCTGCATTCCTATCCACTGTGTGAGCAAGGCATGACTGGTGCATAGTGAGGAGTGTATGCACTAACATCTGCAAATACCAGATATGTATGGTCCACTGTTGTTTGCAGACAAGGGCTTCATTTGTTTTTTGTGAGCATGCCCAGTAATCCCTTCTGTATTGAATGTGTGGATCGAGTCCAGGTAGTTTGTACTGCAGTGCAGACCTTTGTGTTGTACACCTACAGGTAGCATATTGTTTCTGCAAGGTATCTGTCGATCATTTGGCAATATGGGGACAAACTGTGCAGGGGATAATGTGTACTGTAGGTGATTGTATCTGTGCTGCTTCAGCTGCATGGTACTGCTGTTAGCAGAGATATTCAGACATGTGTACTGTTATACACTGTGATGTTTTCTGTCCTCATGTGCAGTCAGGTGGACATGCTTGCTAACAGTGATATCTTGGGGGACAAGGGTGACTGCAGCTGTGTCCAGTATTGTGGGCAGACACATACGTATTCATGGAAAGTTATGCCATTCTGGAGGGGAAGCTGCAGACACTTGGTGCATGGTCTGTGTATCTGGTTCAGCACTTTGGTACAGTGCTGACAGAGGATCCCATACTTGTATGCCCATCAACATGACAGTATGGCTATATCTTGCTAAGGAAATGCCTCACAGCTGTACAGATTTGCACAAGTTAGCCAGAGGCAGGTGCCATGGGTCAGGACATTAACCCTATTTTGGTTTATGGGCAAGTGTGTAGCCATCCGTCAATGTTTTTGCAGCCAAGGATATTGTGTGCACACAGCTTGGTGTCAGACCCTGCATATTCCATGCTGCCCATGCTCCTACCTCCGTTATTCCAACCTCTTCCATACATTATGCATACATTCTCTGATACTTTCCCTAAGGGTATCACCCCATCACAGGTGTGTGCTAGTGTTGGTCCACAGTTCATGCAGTGGGACATGGTGGACATGTTACTGTAGTTTGTCCACATGGCCTTGCATATGGCTTATGTGGAGTGTGTTAGGTTGTTATTTAGGTGTCCATGACATAACATGCATTGGCAGTACATGTGAGATACAGGCCTTTGGCAGAAGACTGTGGGACATTAGGTGTTGCTGCAGGACAGATGTGGCAGGCTGTTGCATTTTGTCAGTCCTACAGTCCCAGACCACCATAGAGTATATTCCCCTAGGGTGACAGGCTATGTGTGATAAGTGTTCATGCCAATACCTTCTATCAGTCTTGATCAGGTGGTGTGGATGCTGGCAGGGTGCTACCTACAGCTAGGGACACACCTGCATGGGACACCTGCACTGCATGCTGCATTCTTCTAGTATTGCCATATACAGATGGGTTCTTACTGTACCCATTCCCCACAGTAGGGAATGACCAGAGAGGTGCCTGTGGGTGGTGTCTGTGTGAGCTTGGTTCATGTGTGCTATGAACACTACTTGCATCTGACACACAGATATGCATGGGGCATTCCAGTTGTGCTGGCATGTGCAGGTACATCAGTCCTACCTCCTTTGTTATCTGCAAGTGTTCGTGCAGACATCACTGGTATCCCCTACTACAGGTCCAGTTACTGTGATGCATACCTGTATGTACAATTCCAAGGGTGCCTCCATTTCACAGTGACACAATATATACTGTACGTCTGGGGTACTTTCCCCTGTGTTCTGCTTATATATCTAGCCCAACAGCCATGCCATGTCAGTCTTTCAGATGGTGACACATTTACCACCATACATTTACAATGGCTTACTGCTAGCATGTGTTATACTGGTGGGGATTGCCTTTGGCAATGCAGTTGTGAGGGCTTGTCCCTGTCATCAGCAGTAGTGGGCAATGGCCACCAGGTCTTACCTCAACATGCATACATACTGACCACTCTTACACATTATGAAACACACACCATCCTAAAACACACAGACCTGCATATTGTGCAAATGCTACAATCTATCCTGCTACCTTGGCCACCTCTGGGTATCTGTGCTCCACTCGTATTATACTGAATCATACATGTTACTACATTTCTACACAGGATTGGGGGGGGCACACATGACCATAACTACATTTCTACACTGGATTGGGGCAAGGGGCAGACCTGTCTGATTCCACATGTCTACATAGGAGTGGGGGGGGGTCACACCTGACTGTTACTACATTTCTGCATAGGATTGTGGGGGGGACACCTGACTGTTTCTACATTTCTACACAGAATTGTGGGGGGCACACCTAACTGTTACTACATATCTATGCTGGATTGGGGTAGGGGCACACCTGACTGTTTCCACATGTCTACATGGAAGTGGGGGGCACACCTGACTGTTACTACATTTCTACGTAGGGTTGTGGGGGGACACACTTAACTGTTTTTACATTTCTACACAGGATTGGGGGGCACACCAGACTGTTTCTATATATCTACACCGGATTGGGGGGGACACCTGACTGTTACTACATATCTACGTTGGATTGGGGGTAGGGGCACACATGACTGTTTCCACATGTCTACATGGGAGTGGGGGGCACACCTGACTGTTACTACATTTCTACATAGGGTTGTGGGGGGACACACTTGACTGTTTTTACATTTCTACACAGGATTGGGGGACACACCTGACTGTTTCTATATATCTACACCAGATTGGGGGACACACCTGACTGTTACTACATATCTACGTTGGATTGGGGGTAGGGGCACACATGACTGTTTCTACATGTCTACATGGGAGTGGGGGGCACACCTGCCTGTTAATACATTTCTACACAGGATTGGGGGGCACACCTTACTGTTTCTATGTGTGTACATAGGGTGGGGGCACACCTGGCACTTGTACACATTTGTTATGACTGTACTGGTATGTCAGATACTCCATTTCATTCTGTATTCTAACCTGTCATGGTGGCTAGAGGCATATCAGTGTACTACAGGTCTTAGCTTTGGTTGCCCTACATATTAGTGTCTGACTTCCTACCCTTCAGAACTAACATCCCACTGCCTGACCTGCTGTAGTCGGTTTGTGTAGGCCTGGGGGGAGGTTATCCATGGGCATCATTCAGAGACCATGGCACAGGCTTTGTTTTTTTTTTTTTGTCTACACCTGTCCTGCTGGCTGAGACTGTTGTTGGTTATGTGAACCTCCCTGACTGGCATGTGTGAGTCATATGGACACACATGTCTCCCAGCACATTTCCTGCAGTGGGTTCTGTCACCCTGTGTAGTACTGGCAACTATAATGACTCCAGTATTTGTTGGAGATGTCATGGTGCCACTATGGGTGTCTACTATCTGCTGGCATACCATTCAGCCACCCAATTCCCTTGCATGCTCACATCCATACTATAGATACAGGTAATGACACATTCTACTCCATTTGTCAATTGGTAGGTTGATTGACTTGCCTTGTGGGTGTGCCAGTATTGAACATGGTGCTGGAGGGCTGCCTATGTCAGATGCACATAGTACACTCCTTATACATGGTTGAGCACAGGTAGTGTCATGTTTGGCATCCCTTTTACTGTATGTGCAAGTTAGAGAGAGGTGTCATTCCCTGGGCCCCTACTGTGTCAGTGTATGTGCTATGCATTGCCTCTTTGCCAAGGCCAGGGCATAATGGGCACACCTCCATCTGCCTACTAGGGTAGGCTCAGGTTGTTCCTCCTCTGAGTCACTCTGTGCCTGTGCAGGCCTTGGCATTGGTGGGGGGGTTATGTGACCCTGTCCCGTGCTGTTCCTGCTGCAGCTGTTTCCATAGGATCATATTGTGTAGCATGGCACATACCATAACAATTTGAGTACATGTAGCTGGTGAGTACTGCAAGGCTCCACCAGATGTGTCCAAGCACCAGAAACGTGACTTGAGCATCCCAAACACATGGTCTATTATAAGTTTGGTCTGTGCGTGTGCCTCATTATGGCATTCTTGTATGGGTGTGTGTGCATTTCTGATGGGTGTCATCAGCCATGGCTCCAGTGTGTAACCAGCATCCCCCAATAGGTGACTGTAAGGGATGTCACCATTGACAAATCTCTGGTACAGCTGCGTCAGATGCCAGATGTGGGAATCGTGATAGGTTCCAGAGCAGCCAGCACATGCATTCATTATAATGCCCTGGGCATTGCACATGACTTGGCAGTTGATGGAGGTGAGGCCTTTGTGGTTGATGTAGACCCTACCCTGATCACTGGGTGGTGCTTTGATGCATATGTACATGCAGTCTATAGCACCCACTACCTCAGGCTATTCTGCTATTTGGTGGAAGAGACAACAATTGCTGGCCAACACCTCACGGGTGTTGAGGAAATATATGTGCTCACTGGCATGTGCTGACATGGCATCCAGGAACTGGTGGAATACTCTGGATGCTGATGCCTGTGAAATCCCATGATATTCCCAGTTGAGCTTTGGGAGATACCTGTGGCTTGTATTCCTAGGCCTACACATACCTTGGTATCCACTGGGATGGGTTCCCCTCTGTCAGCTCGGTGTGTCAGGTGTGGCCTGCACAGCTCAACAATTTGCTGTAGGAGGTCCCTGTCCACTCTATAGCACTCCACTATCTCCAGCTCATGTAGCCCCTGGTAGGTTACCCTAGGTCTGTGCACTCTTCTCTGTCTCCTCACTGTGGGTTGGTCAGCAGCATTCATATCCTCACCACCCTCAGCCTCTTGCACATGTTGTTGCATGGTGCCTTCTGCAGCCCCTATCATTTTGTAGTTTTGTTTGTTAAAAGTTCCCTGTTTGTATACACTGGTGGTGTAGAGTATGGGAAAAACCAGAGGGGAAGGTGTTTATATAGTTTATAGTAGTGTTCTGGGCTGGGCTGGTCTGCTGCCTGTGTAATTGGCTGATTCTGATACATTTCACCTGCCAGCTATGCTAGTTCTTCTTGATTAACTTCCTACTACTGTTTTCCCTTCCCATCACCTTCCTGTTTAAGCCCAGGGGTGCACCCCACAAACATAGTGCTCAAATGTGCACAGAGCTGCTAGTTCCTGTTTTATTTATTTTTTTCTTTGAAACCTGGTACATGGCGTGCACACCCACTTAGGCAATGTAAAGAATGCTAGGCACACTCAGACACACCCCCTTCCCTAGCTGTGCTAAGCTAGGAGCAAACCTGAACCACATGGCTCCAATCCACTTACAGTATGCCTGACACACCCCTATGATGTCAGCTAACCCCTAGGCTTGCACCTGGTTATTCCTGCTCTTACATGGTTGGGAGCTGACTAGCATGCTGGGGAAATCTGGGATTCACTATCATTCCCCTCATTTGCATAGGATTGCCTGCTAATGCATAGTTACATGTCTCAAACTGAGCCTCCCCCCTTAGCAATTACTACTCACTAGCCATGTTGTCTTCTGCCTGCTATTTACTATAATGGCAGAATAGTGATTTTAGTTAGAATGCTTATTTTAGGTTTACTTATTTTGGGTCTATATTAGAACACCGAAATGTCAAAATGTCGAGTGTTCTAATATCGAACCCTGTGAATCAAATATTTAAAACATTGAACATTCAGAAACACATACACACAACACAAGCACACCAAACAAACAGCAATCCACACATATACACCTAAACTCTTACACCTAACCCTACACTAAACTATACATACACCACTAACAAACCCTAACCCTAAGGTCTGTCACTATCGCACAGTCACCTCACCTGTGCCCTAACCCTAACTCACCTACCCCACCCTAACCCTCATGTCCACACAATCGCACACTTACCTGACCTGCGCCCTAAACTTAACTCACCTAACCCGCCCTAACCCTCACGTCCACACAATCGCGCACTTACCTGAACCCGACCCGTAACTTTCCACCACAGTGCTGAAAATACCGAAGAAACAGAAATGGACAACTATATTCTTTCCCTAGGAAAAAATGTGGTTTTCTGTTTCTTCGATATTTTCAGCGTTCGCTGAAAACAGGTCGATATTAGAACACTCAAAATTTTGAACGTTCGGTGTTCTAATAAAGACCCCTTATTTTAGGTTTATTTTCTTATTTTCCCTCGATCCCATTTGCACGCCACTGCCCTACGCATAAACAGCCGAGATCAGCTAATAAAACTAAAAGTTGATTTTGTTTTCAACTGTTTGCAATGCCAATAGCCTTATACTTGGCCATTGGCATGCTTCCTGAATGATATGCACCCTTTATTTGGAGCTGTCACAGCTCCATTTTGGAATTTGCAGAAATGTACTCCGTTACTGGCGGAGTACATTTCTGCTGATTACACTAGTCCTGCACGGCCAGTTTCCAGCTTCCTGGATTGCACATTCACCTAATTTGCATGGATTTCTCCTGCAAATGGGGTAAATTGCATACAGGGGCTGAGACCATGCAGGATTAGTGCAGGAGCGCTCATGCATGTCCCTACAGGCTATTCCTGGATCTCACTGCAGACATATTGCCTGCTGGAGCTCCTGCACTGATCCTGCATGGCGTGCAAGGCTTGCAGAATCCGAGGGTTTGTTTATTTTAAAAATAGAGACAAAACATAAAAGAATTCCAATGAAAGAGATCTCTAAACGATTAACCCTTTCAGCTATTCAGCCTTCTTAAGATCATATTCTCCATAGCTCTCCAACTATAGTTAAATAACAAATCATGTCCACATCCTGCTGGCAATGACTACTCATTAATCAATCTAAATCCATAGCAACTAATCATAAACTTTTAGGGATGACAAGCCTCCTTTAATCAGCC
This sequence comes from Protopterus annectens, assembly GCF_019279795.1. Lineage (NCBI taxonomy): Eukaryota > Metazoa > Chordata > Ceratodontiformes > Protopteridae > Protopterus > Protopterus annectens. The sequence goes on along the minus strand of NC_056728.1, from coordinate 1,890,309,040 downwards.
TATAGTAGGACATCTGTTCTTTAATACTGGTTTAAGCGGAGCCATTGTATTAAGGCCTGGGGGGGCTAATCAGCTCTTAAGTTCACTATGCAACTCACTTCACACAATTCAGTATGGTTCTTTATGTCTCCACCCTTTGAGTCTGTAGCAATACATTCTAAAGCTTTAAAAATAAAGCTATGATAAGGATAAGATACAACGTGGTGAGCCAGCACATTCTTTAAATCCTTGTGCTTAATATCCCTCAAATGTCACATAACTCTGTCCTTCAAATGCTGGTCCACTTTTCCAATATAGAACACTGAGCATTTTTGACAACTTGCCAGGTAGACCAAATGCTGAGTATTGCAAGTTGCGATAGCTTTCAACAGGTGATTGAGTCCAAATACAGGATGCACTAAAAGATTGCTGTTGTCTATATAGGGATAGCTTTGTACTTCCCACATTTGACCGTTTCTTTCTTCTGGTATACATTTTTCTGTTCAAAGCCATCCTTGCTACACAGCAGTCTTTTAATATTATTTATATTCTTAAAAATGAACCTTGGTTGTTCTCCTACAATATTTTTCTTCTGTCAACACCAGCCAAAACCTTCTGACCACATTATAGATCTTTTGGCTATCTGTACTATATATGAGAATGGGTCCACTTTGTAATTTTGAAAACCCAAAATCTTAAGTTTCAAAATACTGATCCCAGAAACTCAAGATTTTGGAATCTTGAAATTACAAAGTAAAAAAAAAAAAAATAAAAATACTAAAAACTGTTTTTGCAGGGGGGCAAGCCCCCATGCACCCCCACACTCCCTGCAACTTAAATATACCATCTCCTAGATCGTGCTACAGTGGAGAGAATGGTAAGCGTAATGGGAGCATTACCATTCTCCTCACTGTAGCCCAATCCCGGAGATAGTATATTTAAGTTGCAGGGGATGTGGGGGTCCAGGGGGGCTTGTCCCCTTGCAAAAACATTCTTTTAGTTAGTTTTTTTTTGCACTACTTTGCAGTTTCAAAATTCCAAAATCTCGATGTTTTGAGTTCGATGTATCAAGACTCGAGATTTTGAGTTTTTGAAATTACAAAGTGGTCCCGTGATAATACATTTTAAACCTTGGGTCAAAGTCCTTTCTTTGGAGGCAATAGCTTCAACTCTGGGGATAGGTTTTCCATTAAACTAGGGATGACCTTTAATGGACCTTAGGTCTTGTTGTGTACATCTCTTTGTAAGATCTCTGTTGTGGTAACCTCTATTCCTCAAATGTTTATAGAGGGTAACCTGCTCCTTTTAAAAGTCAGCATCTTCAGTATAGAGCCTAGATATACATTACACTTGATTTTCCATGATGTTTTTGAATATGTGACCTGAGTGCATACTATTTCTGCACAAGTAGTGGTTCTTCCATGTATCTTTTCTGTGCATTTTCATATGTAGACCTAGACTAGGATGTAGGGTTACTTTAACATCCAAGAAATCAATCTCTTCATTTGAATAAGTTATCTTAAATTCAAGGAAATCCATGGTGTTTCTCAAATATTCTGTCAGCATATCAAGTTCTCTTTCATCTCTTTTCCAAAGGACAAAGATATCATCCACAAAACGGCCATAATACACCAGATGTCCAAACCAGGGGTGGATGGCATTCAAAATTTGATTCTTCTCCCATTGTGCTAAGACTAGGTTTGAATAACTATTAGCGCAAGGGGTGCCCATAGCTACCCCCCATACATGCCAAAAATAGTTATTCCCATAAGCAAAAACATTATTTTCCAGAATTAATTCCAGCAGAGAGGAAAGTAGATCGGAATTGAATCCTGTTTGTACAAGACACTCTCTAATTGCTTCCACTCCATAGCCATTAGGTATAACTGTAAACAGGCTATTGACATCCATGGTTACCAGAATTACATCTGAAAAACTATCCATGTCTTTGATTTTCTCAGACAAACTTTCTAAGCAGCTCCCTGAGTCTTTTATAACACTATCCACCAATGGTAGGACCTTCTTCAGCTCATTTTCAACATAAATGGACAGTGATTCAGTTATTTAGCCTCTTCCTGCCACAATCGGTCTCAGCGGCGAGTCATCCAAAGGTTTGTGTATTTTAGGCAAACCACTGATACCAGGGATGGTTGAATACTATTTTTAAAATAAACAAAGTTTTTAGCTGTGGTGGTTCACCAGGAAGTTTTATCTACAATAAGTTTATGGTCACCAGACGGTATAATAATTTGGTGAAGTAACTTATCCAGCATTGTGGCAGATGCAGATGAAGAAATATAAATGACTGTAATAAATAGTTTACATGATGCCTTAGCAGAACCTTTCAGTGTCTGTATTGTTTTCTACTTTGACTACAATCTGTAGGCACAAAGTAGCTGACGTATTTGTCAAGACTGCTACTCTGTCTTCCATATGAGCACCTGCCCTGTTGCCAGTACAGATGGAACATTTTGCCTGAATGGAGTTAGGAATAATAGAGTCATCTTTCAACCAAGTGCATTTATTGGCTATAATTGTAGATTAGTTGTACTGCAGTTCAAATTGCATCCACTTGTTGTTTAAGTTGCCAAGTTTAAGTAAAAGTTTTATATACTTTTAGGGATTCTTTCCAGGGCAGCCGAGTCAATCTATTTTTTTGCTAGGATTTTAGAAATCAAAATGTTGAAACCTTTAATTTTGCCAGTTGTTACTTCAATACTTTCAGGTTTCTTTACAATAAGCTGAAACTTGACCCATCTATTAACCATAATATCATTATCAATCTTATTAATTAATTTTTCAGGATCCATCTCTCTGAAAACATTCCCTGCACCACTTCTAATGCCTATAAAAATTGTTCATCAGAAGAAACCAGTCTGGACAGCCTAACCCTCTGCCCTTTTCTTTTTCTGACATGGTGGGTGACAACTAGTAAAATGTAATACATTATTAGAATAAGCATATTTTCTAAAACTATTTGGATTGTTACAACTTATTATTTCATTTTTACTAATAGTCACATCCTAAAAATCTATTTATTGCAGGTGTTTTGTTTTAAAATGCAAAAATGTTATCATAGAACTGATGTAATTCAAAAACTCTAATACAATACTCTGTTCTCATGTCCAAATAATAAATATATCATGCAAAAAGTATAAATATTTACCTATATATTGCCAAAGAGAGGGAATTTCTTGTGTAATGTTTCTTCTACCACCGTTGCAAAATATTGGCAAATATAAGTACTGCAGATGCTTCCATCACTACTTCTCTAATCTTATAGTATTCCCCTTCAACATAAACAAAATGATTACAAATGCATTCCCCTTCAACATAAACAAAATTATTACAAATGTATTCTCCTTCAACATAAACAAAATTATTAGAAATATATTCCCCTTCAACATAAACAAAATTATTACAAATGTATTCCCCTTCAACATAAACAAAATTATTACAAATGTATTCCCCTTTAACATAAACAAAATTATTACAAATGCATTCCCCTTCAACATAAACAAAATTATTACAAATGCATTCCCCTTCAACATAAACAAAATTATTACAAATGCATTCCCCTTCAACATAAACAAAATTACTACAAATGTATTCCCCTTCAACATAAACAAAATTATTACAAATGCATTCTCCTTCAACATAAGCAGAATTATTACAAATGTATTCCCCTTCAACATAAACAAAATTATTACAAATGTATTCCCCTTCAACATAAACAAAATTATTACAAATGTATTCCCCTTCAACATAAACAGAATTATTACAAATGCATTCCCCTTCAACATAAACAAAATTATTACAAATGCATTCCCCTTCAACATAAACAAAATTATTACAAATGGATTCCCCTTCAACATAAACAAAATTATTACAAATGCATTCCCCTTCAACATAAACAAAATTATTACAAATGCACTTCCCTTCAACATAAACAAAATTATTACAAATTCACTCCCCTTCAACATAAACAAAATTATTACAAATGCATTCTCCTTCAACATAAACAAAATTATTACAAATGTATTCCCCTTCAACATAAACAAAATTATTACAAATGTATTCCCCTTCAACATAAACAAAATTATTACAAATGTATTCCCCTTCAACATAAACAAAATTATTACAAATGTATTCCCCTTTAACATAAACAAAATTATTACAAATGTATTTCCCTTCAACATAAACAAAATTATTACAAATGTATTCCCCTTCAACATAAACAAAATTATTACAAATGTATTCCCCTTCAACATAAACAAAATTATTACAAATAACCATTTCCATACATTGCATGACAACTCGTATGTCATTAATTGCTAAAATACTATCAATACTCAGGGATTCATACATCTCCTCCATTCCTATATCATGGGGGGGGGTTACTAAAATAGATTTTTAACATTGATTGTTATGAACACAGTGTAGATTGAAAATTTGCAGCTAGCAACTTCACTTAAAAATCTAGGAATCCATAAAAGTATGTTTTTTTTTTTGTCAAAGCAAAAAAACATTTAATACACTGTTGACCATTTTGGCTATAGCTCTGTTTTTGACCCTGCAGCTGCCACAATGGTCTCAGTGGGGGATCTACCAAGGATTTAGGAGTATTCGGTGTTACAAACATATTGGATGTCAAAGGTTTTTTCACCATTAAATAATGCTATAAATTACTTGTAAAACCATCTTTGATATTCACTTCTAAAAAAGCATCAGTTCTACCATGGACAATATGTTCTTCATTTTTGGATGCTGCAATGAAATGATCACCATCATTTAGGTATTGTAACATTTTCTGAATATATATATATATATATATATATATATATATATATATATATATATATATATATATAGGAGCACTACAGAATCATGAAAGCCCAAAATCCTGAAGCCCAAAATCCTGACACCAAAATCTCGAAAGTTCAAAATTCTGAAAACTCAAAATACTGAAAACTCAGAATCCTGAAAACACACAGGATACCAGCACTTACTATATTCTAGAACAAGTGCATACAGAAACAAATTAAAACACAAACCATATTACTCTTCTCCAAGTATAAGCAGGGGGGCAAGCTGTTCTGCACCCCCCATGCAGGGGCTGCGCCCTTCCAACACCCCCTGCTACTTAAATATATCAATTCCGAGATTGCACTTCACTACACTAAGTGCAATCTCATAGTTGATATATTTAAGTAACAGGGGGTGCAGGCGGCTTGTCCCCCAGCATATAGTTGAAGGGTGATATGTTTCTGTATGTACTTGTGCTGGAATAGAGTAAGTGTTGGTGTTCTGTGTGTTTTCAGTATTTTGAGTTTTCAGTATTTTGAACTTTTGAGATTTTGGTCTCAGGATTTTGGGCTTCAGGATTTTGGGCTTTGAGGATTCTGTAGCATATATATATATATATATATATATATATATATATATATATATATATATATATATATATTGTTATCCATAATTACTATCCCCTTTATTTGGTTTCATAACCCTAAAAGATTTGTCACTTTCTAATGTTTCCATTAATTTTTTTCTCTTCAGTAGTAAGGCTGTAATAAGAGTGAGTCCTCTTCATGCTTAATTTCTTTAAATCTTTCTCAGATAATCTTTCAAAAAGTTTGAGGCATGGAGCAAATGGGAGATTAAACACATTTTCCTAATGTCTGTACTCATTACTCTTAATTAAAGGGTTGAAACTAAAAACAATTGCAAATTAAGTTTCCTTGTAAAGAGCTTGAGTTCTTTTAAAGAGTCAACTAAGTTAATGTGGAAAGTGGGAAGAAAAGTGAAACCTTCTTTAAATAGTTCTCCATATAAAGGTATGCTGCTCAGATGGCTATAGTTAAACAGTTTAAAGCTTCCAAAGGTGAACAATGTACCTGAGGTATCTTCTGTCATTTCCAGTTGTGATGGTTGCCCTTGCCTTTTCTTTGTCTTTTCCTGTTCCACCTACTCATTAGTATTACCAAGCCCCTGTCTGGTTCCTTGCTGCAGACGTGATATTCTCCATCAGTTTCTCATTGTTGCAGTTGTTTTTGGCTGTAATATCGGTGACCTCCTTGGTACTCTGCCTTTTCTAGAAACTAATTACTGACTTAATTATAATGGGGTGGGGGTTGTTCCTTAGAATCAAATTTAGGGGCTTCCTGTTTATCATTCTAACAACCAAGTTTTGGATATGCTCACCTATTCTTGTAATCAACATCATCAAATTCCAACTATTTTGTTCCCACTTGCAAACCATCTTAAAGATATGCATCAATGTCAGAAAATATTTTCTGATAACACACTGCTAAAAATCGGAAACAATAAATCCTTTAAAATCTCCTTCTGTACAGATTTTATTTCATTGCCTAGTGCCATTAATGCCCATCCATTGTCCTTAATTACTATTTCCATAAATTCAAAACTAGTCTAACAGCTCCAATAATTCTGCATGCAAACTGTAGCCCTTTTCTATTCCACTGGGGAACATACATATTCTAAGTCCTTTTGGATCATGTCATGCTTTTGTGGAATCACCAAAGAAAGCATTATCATGTTGTAGATTCCTGCATTTAAGGAATTTTTCAAATATGGATATCATATTATTGAGTGTCTCAGTCTTACAATTTGCAATGGGTTCCTGAACTTTTTCAAACATTCAAACTATTTAGATCCACTGATTTATTACCTTACCTACATTTACCGGTTGAATTTTTGTTCTACTTTCATATTTAAGCTACAAGATGTAATTTCAGCAGCTAATATCTTATTTGGGGCTAAATCAGAGGTATTAGAAGATATTATCTCACTGCAAGCCTCACCCTCAGTTTGAGTAGTTCTCTTGTTGCCATTAATCACACAACTACTTTCCAAAACTCAAGTCAGTTTTTGCGTCATCTGGGTTGAAAAGGCAATTAAGAAAGACAAGTCTGTGTAGTTCTGGTTGACTCTCATCTCGGTACTATGTTGCTCAACTTTAAATAACTCCTGAGACATGGCACATGTAAGGAAATATACACAAAACAAAATCAAATGACCACAACTATTCAACTCAATGTAACAAAAAAAACCAAGAAATCAAAACAATGATACCATGGCCCAGTCAAAAGATTTTATTATAAAATATTAAGCGCTTTCATTCTGTCAGAACTTCATGGGAATACACATTTAAAAAACAACATAACCATTTAAACTTCCCTCTACTAGTCCTGTGGTGAGCATCAGCCAAGCAAAAGTTCAGCTAGAAAATACAAATTTCCTAAATAAAAGGGATAGTAGAATTAAAAAAGTCATTGCAATTAAACGAGCTGTACAAGCTTAGCAAATATTAAAATATATACAATAAAATCTTATAAGAAAAACTAAAGCACTCATTTCCTTTTCTGAAACAATCATTAGATAAAATATTACAGTTTTGCCTTCTTAAAATGAGTAAACAGTGTCATTTAACCCGGGGGGGGGGGGGATTAAGCTAAATTTGCCAGTATAGCTCTCTGACTAGTTTCTGATGCTGAACATTTTTTTATATGAATTAGAAGTGTTGAAGTGAATGTTTTCAGTGAAGGAGTATCCTGAAAAATGAATTAATTAATGAGGTTAACAATGAGATTATGATTAACAGATGGGTCAAGTTTTAGCACATTTCAGAGTGTATTGGTGAAACTATTGGCAAAACTAAAGAGTATTAACAGACTAGGGTACTGACCTATAACGATATGAATTATGAAACCAAAGACATTATTAAGGAAAAAAACTGGGAATAAGTGTTTGGAACTTTACATCTAGAAGAAACTTTAGGTGAAACACCTTTTTTGTTAATAAAAGGGGTAGAAATATTGACAATTATTTTGAAAGAAGTGTGTATAATGAACATGCAGTTTGTAACAAGTTATTGCATGAAATGGAAAATCCAATTGAAATACAAAGGAAGTATTTTATTTGGTGGGGTGTTTATCTTGTCTGGTATTTTATGCTGGTAAGACTAAGGAAGCATTGAAAGTGAGAATGTACCAACATTTATGTGGTCAAGAGGGATGATACAAAAAATTAATTGAGGAAACATCCGTGTTTATGTAGTGGTTTTAATAAGTTTTTTTTTCTAGAAAAACTGCATAAGCCTATTCATTGGGGTGAATGGGAGACTCATTTGGAAGCTAGGGAATTATACTGGCAAATTTTGCTTAATGCCACTAACCCCCAGGGATAAATGATAGAACTTTGATAACACGTTTACTCATATTACTAGAGAGTCACTGATCCCCATCCTGAATCTACAAAAACAAACACAAAAGTTTTCACTGACAGAACTGGGTTGGGACCCAAACATCAACCTGCTGGTCCTCCAGAAGCAGTTTGAGTTTTTTTTTTTTGGGTAATTTTCCATGGTTTGTAATACCTCCTTGATGTTCCTGATAATGACATGTTGTCTGCTCTTGATTTTTAATTACAGTGGCTCACTGACATGGTTTTTATTTCAAGGTTGTATCTTTGACAAGGGTGGTTTGGAATTATTTGCTTGGCATATTCCTTTTTTGGTTTAGAATGGTTTGGTTTTTAACTCCTCACATTAGCTTCATAACTGGATGTCCCATGGAATCATTGGAAAATCTGATGAAGGAAGACGGAAAGCACCAAACAACTTAGTTTTTTTAAAGTGTATCAAATTCTAGGTGGACTTTTTATGGGGTCTAGTAGACATCGAGGAAATAATCTGAGGTTTTGTTTAAATTTCATTAGGCTATGGGACTTTGAGATATTGGAAATCACTGGGACATGTCTGAGCATGTCTCCCTGGGACATAGGGTCATAGGTGTGTACTAAGCCAATGGCCCTGGAGCCTTTAAAAGCTTAGCCAATAGAAGTGCCCTGGCATCATGCCGCCATTAGTTCCCGGTGCCTCTATCAAGTAGATCCACTTGAGTGATCCCCAGGGTGAATTTCCCATCCACTCATCAAGATTTGTCTTGAAAAGGATCAGTGAGGTACTCTGCATGTATGGGAAGTCTATTCCAGTGCATCGGCAGTCTCTGGGTTATGAACCTGTCCCTCCAGCATGTTCTGTTGATTGTGGTAATGAGCTTGAGGTCCCTGGAGTGTGTGGTGCGGCAGGACCTCCGTGTTTATGTATGGGTTTTAATAAGTTTTTTTTTTCTAGAAAAAGTGCATAAGCCTATTCATCGGGGTAAATGGTGGCTCATTTGGAAGCTAAGGAATTATACTGGAAAATTTTGCTTAATGCCACTAACCCCCAGGGCATGTCTGGACTGCCAAAAAGAAGCAACAAAAGTATCCACCACATGATTTATTGTATCTCTGACGTCTCGGCCTCAGCCTTCAAGGAGTACAAAAAGACATACAAATGCATCTCTATATATACATATATCAATAAACCTATTAGCTCAATCAACCTATTATTTAAAACAATTAAACAATTAACTAATTTAGCAGCATTTTCCAGTTAAAATCTTCATTCAAGCCTTCAGGGCACAAAGTTTTAAATTTAAGAATATATACAGCTTCTTTGTGTAGCAGTTGTTGTTTGACATTTAAATCACAATATTTATTACATTTAATTTGTTCTAATACACAGCCTTTCAAACCTTTGGCATCACTATTATGAAAGTTCAAGAAATGCATAGCCACTGGGCTCTCCATTTTTTTATTATATATATCTCTTACATGTTCAAGCAGTCTTGTTTTAAATAACCTTTTTGTTTCACCAATATAGAATTTTCCACAAGGGCAACTAAGTGCATAAATTACACCTTCTGAGTTACAACAGAAACTCTCTTGTACTCTAAAGGGCATGTTGTTAATATGTGAAAAAGATGCAATTACAAACTGACATGCTTTGCATCTGCCACACTGTTGTGTTCCTATATTAGCCAACTGTTTAGAAATATTAGGAAGGGGAAGGATAAATTTACTTTTAACTAGAAAGTCTTTAATATTCTTTCCCCTTCTATAAGAAAATTGTAAATTAACATTTAACCAAGACTGGACACTGTTGAGGGAACAAAAATATTCCCAAAACTGAGTAAATATTTTCTTAAATTCTAATGTAAAACATCCGTAAGTAGTAACTAAATGTAAAGTTTCCTGTTCCCTTTCATTAGTTGCACTCACTTTATTAGTTTTATTACTATTGCTACCACATGAAGATATAATTTTTTTGTCATTTTTCGTACAAAATATATCATAAGACTCAGACAACAACTTATCACTATAACCTCTACATATAAAAGAATCATAGAGAGATGCAAGTTCTAAATCAAAACATTCAATATTGTTACATAAATGAGAAATCCGCAATATTTCACCAAATGGCAACAAATTAATAGTGTGTGGAGGATGTCCACTACTAGCATGAACATACTGAGTACCCCCTATGAATTTTTTATTAACCGTAGAAATCAAATAGCTGCCTTTTTTAATATTTAAGACAATGTCCAAAAAGGGTGTAATAGTACCAATTTGAAGTCCATCAAACTGTAGGGAAAATCTATTGCAATTTAAATCCAAAATAAACTGATGAACTAATGTAGTACCACCTTCTACCAAAAAAATCAAATCGTCCACGTACCTAAAATATTTAACTACATATTTATGGAAAAATTGATGTCTACATATATATTCAGTTTCAAACAGGCCCATTGCTAAATTAGCATACATGGGGGCAAAAGCTGCCCCCATGGCTGTGCCTTGTTTTTGACGATACAATGTATTATTAAATTCAAAAAAATTATTATACAAAGAAAATGAAAGAAGCTCAACAATATATTCTGTAGCTGGTGATTCTCCCAAAAAGAATTTCACTGCTTCCAAGCCAAATGAATGGCTTATGTTGGTATACAAGCTTTTAGCATCAACTGTGACCCAATACATTTTGTTATTCCAGCTAACATTGCTTAACTTGTTCAACAAATCACATGCATCTATGATATATGATGGTAACTTTTTGACAAAAGGCAGTAAATAATGATGCAAGAAAATACCCAAATTATGTGAAAAATAAGTACGACCAGAGACAATTGGTCTTCCTGTCCATGTCTGGACTGCAACCTGTTTGTGAACCCAACCCACAAACACACCAAGTCAGGTTACCCATGACATCACTGGCACAATTATAATAATAAAGGTTTACCCCTCCTCAGACCCCCTCCCCCCTTTCAGTAAGTGGTCCCTGTCTGGTGCACTCCTACTTTTTTAGCAATAGATACAGCACTGGAAGCACTATTCCTCAATGTGCTATGCAGCATTTATTTGATAATGAAGGATTAAAACCAAGACTGAAAACTGAGTGTTCATTTCTTTTGCATCTTCATCGAGATTTTGGCTGTTTAACCATCTGGAATGAGATTTTTGTCTGGCTAACCCTCCGAAGAGAGAAGCTGAGCAGCATTAATTACACATGGAAACCTTCACTATCTTGTACTAAGCGAGTATTGACTAATTTACATATAAAGAAGGAAAAAACTGTAATCTTTTATTTACCGTTTATTACAGGAAACAAACTGAGTGCTTGAGTTATTCCTGTTTGATTTTATTGTATGCATTTTGTTTGCTAAGCCTGCAGAGTTTTTTTTAACTGCACTCTCTTCTTTAATTGTACTATCCCTTTTATTTAAGAAATTTGCTTTTTCAAGCTCAAGTTTTGATTGGCTGATGTTTATCACATAACTGGTAGAGTGAAGTGTAAAAGGCTATGGTGTTTCTTAATGTGAATTCTGCTGAAGTTCCTTAACAGTGAAGTAAAAGCTCTTAATCTTTTATATTAAAATCTGGACTGGAGCACAGTTTCAGCATTTTGATTTCTTGTTTTTTTGTTTCTTTTTTTATTATGTTAAGAGAATAGCTGTAGTTATTTTGTTAGGATTTTACAGAATGTGGGATTCCAAAGTCTTCTAGTTAATATTGGGAGATCATATTTGATCCTTGTTCTGAAGTCCTACCTGACAGATTGGAAAGCCTCTACCAGTTTGTCCATACGGCCAGGGTTAAGACAAAGTAGATAACCACTACTGCTTAAGGTCACCACCTTTTCAGATGCTCAAAGTGGGACATCTTTTTATGTAAACATACAATTTGGCAAGGGAAACTAGGCACACAACCAGTGCACAAACGATTGGACATAATTTTGTTGCCAGATTAAAAGGTCAGTTTTGTGGAATTTGGGTTGTTTTTCTTGTTTTATATCATAATACATCATTTCTGATACAAACTATTTGTTTTATTCAACTATTAGAGGAAACTGAGAAATGTTTTTGTCCTAAAAGTCTCAGGGCATTTGCTACTTTTCTTGCTTTTTTGCAAGATCTAACTGTCCAGATAGGAACTGCCCTTCATATTGAGGATAAGATGGTACCCCTATCACTGTTGCAAGGAAGACATAACATACATACATACAAATATTTGAAGCACGGGCATTAATGTCCTTCTAGCCTGCCAATAAACCAAAACAGTTGTTCCCATAATAAAAGTGTCCAGGTTGTTCTTAACAATATCTAAACTAGTGCCTGCTTTAATGTAATTTGGTAGTCTGTTCCATGCATTAGCTGCTCTCTCAGAGAACCAATCAGTACATGTCTTGTTTCTATAGAATCTTCTACATAGGTTTTCTGATGATTTTATAGTACTTTTCTGATAACCCCAAACATTTCCACAGATAGTTGTCTCTAAATGCCCTATATTCCTGAATAAGGTCTCTTCTTAAATATCTATAAGAGCCACTGTACAAGTTCAGATATTTTAGTCTTTCATACTAACTTAACTTTTCACATACAATTTCAAATATTTTAGTCTTTCATACTAACTTAAATTTTCACATCCACGGTTGCCCTTGGTATACTTCCTCTGTGCTCTTTCCAATTTACTCAAGCTTGATTTCTTATAAGGTTTCCGTATTGTTATTCCATACTCAAGTTTGGGTCTAATGTGACTGCGACGACTGTGCCCTGGCCCAACAATCAAGGAGCCTCAATCCTCAACACTAACACCAGGGAGGTTGTCTCCTAGAAGAGGAAAGGATAACTAATACACACAGTAAAGTACAATTTCCCTTACGTGCACTCACAGAGATCACAGTCAGTCTGGGGCTGGTTGCTCCTTTGCTCACGAGGTCCCCAGTAAGACTCCCCACTGGCACAGCTATAGGGTCCAGTTCTCAGCCTAGCTTGGCAAGCTAAAACCTCCAGTACCCTCTCTGTCCAGCCAGTGCTTTGTGTCCCTGCCAAGTAGCTGACACACCACACACACACTGAGAAGAGGTTATACAACCACACAAACCCTCCTGGGAAACGGCTGGCACAGGTTCTCCAGCTGTGCCCCTATTACCCAGACCATGCGGTAGCAATTCCTATCACCACCCAGCTAATAATTATCAGCTAATAAAAGGCCCGTAAAAGGGTGTCCAGTTATAAATGTGCAATATTATAATCCAATGGTAGTATGACTAGACAGTCAAGGCTTAATTTGAAGTGACTTAGACAGTAATTTCTGTAAATATGTGATGTACTTTAGAGGTTAAATTATCTCTACATAAACCAGCCACATGTAAAGGTTTTTAAAATATTTAATAATTAATAATTAAAACAGAAAACAATACTACTACAGTATAATGCTACTCAAGTTCAGAGATCACACAGAAACCTAAAACAATATCATAGGAAAGATCTGATTTCAAAGAAAAATACTTAGTCTAACTTTCTTCTAAGTTTAACTATTCCTAAGAGAAATCACAGTGCTATTATCTTACTTACATACATAAAGAACAAGCAGTGCTGGGTTAGATGTCCTAGATCAAAATGCTTCCAGTCTCTCACTGAACAATAGTTTTTAAACACTAACCAACAGCTCTGCTGAGGCCCTCCCAAATTACATCATTTTGCACTTAGGTGTCTGGCATCCTCTGACAGTGGTGCCTCACTGTCAGCCTGGGTACTACTACTCACCTCTACTTTTGCAGTTACTCTGTCCAAGGAAACATCAGTACCCACAAGCAGCTATGGTTCACATTCAGTCTCACTGCTACAGCATAGTTCACTCCCTGAAGTAACTACCTCAGCAGTCCTGGCTGCAAGTATGCAGTCTGTCTGGGTCTCCCCCAGGCTACCAGACCCACATACTCTTCTCCTAGCCTCACTGCATGTAACTGCATAAGTACATAGTACTGCCTCATCCAAATCCTTCCCTCTCAGGACATCTGCAGGATGGTAGGTCCATACCCCTGTTGTCTCAAGACAACCCACTGTTGGCATTTTGTCTTTCCCACTTACTGGCTCCCTCACCTTTGGTTCCCCACCTTGTCTCCATGGAAATCTGTATGCCACATGGCCCCACTGGTTGCATTCAAAACATTTAACTGTAGTTCCTGGATGTGTACAAGGACTAGTGGCTTCACCTGCTACTGGCAGATTCTGTTAGGGCAGACTGGCTGCCCACCATGGGTTCCTTTAGTCCCATGAGCAGTACTGGGGGTCCCTTTCCTGTTCAGGGCTGCCCTGCTTGCTAGATATAGGTCTCCCTTCTTCCTCAACTCCTCTGAAGTAGCACACTGTCTATCAGCTAACCAGATCCTCATGTTCTCAGGCAAAGTGCTAAGGGCTTGTTTCCTTACCAAAAGGTCTGCCAGCCCTTTAAAAGTGGTGACCTGACATCCACTCACCGAGCTATGAAAAGTGCTCAGTTCAACAACATATTCACATACATTTTCATCTGCCTTGCGTCTATGCTCACAAAACTTTTTCCTATTCGTTTCAAGTGTTAGCTTAAAACATTCCAACAAGTGTCTTTTTACAGCAGTATAATCAAAACAGTCAGTGTCATGCATTTTTGCTAAAGAAGTTACAGCTTTACCATGGAGTAAGGGGGGTCAGGAACTGTACCCAGAGCCTTGGTCAACTTCATACTGTTTACATACCTGATCAAACGTATGAATGAAGCTATCAAAATTATCCCCCTCTTTAAACTGTGGAAGAAATTTACTGACCTTTTGTGCTTCTGGGGTCCAGTTACTCCCTTTCCCATTACCTCCATGACTCTGGTGAAGAGTCAGCATTTCCCTCTCTTGCCTCCTCTGCCATTCATTTTCCTCAGCTTGTAGACTCCTCATTTTCTCAGCTGCTTCTAGTTCCATACGCCTGGCCTCCAACTCAAGTCTCTTTAGTTCCAGCTGGATTATTAAGTCCACTGCAGAACGGTTGAGCTGTCCATTCTCCGAGGATATTGTATTCCACTGTCATTCTGATTGTCCTCCAGGCTGCTGTTTTCTGATGCAGCTGTAACCAAGGCTGCTATCAGGTCTTCCTTAGTCAGGTTTCTATGCACCAGTCCCCTAGCCTGGCACATCTCCACCAGCTGGCTCCTTGTCAGCTTTCCATACTCTTCTGCTGATATTCTGCCTGCTCACCCTGACTAACACTAAGCTAACAAAAGAAATAAAACAATTGTGATCTGAACTCTGAGTATACACTGCGTGGCTGTTTTAGAGTACAAAACACTTTTAGAGATCACTGTACATAAGCTACAGTAATTCGCTCTACCCACAACACTACAAATCAATTAGTGTTTGCCAACTAATCAATATGTGATGTGGATCCTACCACAGCAAAACAATATGTGATAAGGTATCCCAACCACTGCCACCAGTATGTGATGACCGTGCCCTAGCCCAGCAATCAAGGAGCCTCAATCCTAACCACTAACACCAGGGAGGTCATCTCCTAGAAGAAGAAAGGATAACTAATACACACAGTAAAGTACAATTTCCCTTAAGTGCACACAGAGATCACAGTCAGTCTGGGGCTGGTTGCTCCCTTGCTCTCCACCACTGGCACAGCTATAGGGTCCAGATCTCAGCCTAGCTAACAAGCAAACCTCCAGTACCCTCTCTGTCCAACCAGTGCTTCGTGTCCCTGCCCGGGTAGCTGACCCACACCCACACTTTGAGATAAGTATTTATACAACTTCACAGACACTCCTGGAAAAGGCTGAGACAGATTCTCCAGCTGTGCCCCTTTACCCAGACTATACGATAGTAATTACTGCCACCACCAGCTTAATAAAATTATCAGCTACCCAAAGGCCTTTGAAGATGTGTCCAATTATTACTGTGCAATATTATTATCCAATGGTAGTATGACACACAGTCAAGGCTTAATTTGGAGTGGCTTAGTAAAATCTGTAAATATGTAATGTACTTTAGAGGTTAAATTATCTCTACATAAACCAGCCACAGGTAAAAGTATTTAAAATATTTAATAATAAATAATTAAAACACAAGACAATACTACTACACCACAGAGATATCTAAGAGTTCAGAGATCACACAGATACTTAAAATAATACAGTAGGACAGGTCTGATGTCAAAGAAAAACACAATCTAACTTTCTAATCTTTAGCTAATCTTAAGAGAAAACACAGTGCTATAATCCTACTTACATACATAAAACAAGCAATGCTGGGTTAGATGTCCAAGATCAAAATGCTTCCAGTCTCTCACTGAACAATAGTTTTTAAGCACTAACCAACAGCTCTGCTGAGGCTCTCCCAAATTACATCATTTTTACACTTAGGTTTTCTCAGGCCACAAACTGCATTATTTAGCAAGCTAACACCTGCTCAGGAAACTACAACAATACAAGGCATTTCACATATATACTCTAGCAGAAACCAGAGCAATAAAACACCTTCCGCATATACATTCTTGCCCTTAACTTTAACCTTAAAACAATGGGCATGAAACCTTCATCCAGACCCACTGGAGCCAACTTGTAAAACATGAAAGAGATTCATAATATCTTTCCAACTTCAAAAGACACATTTGAAATGCTTAGCTTGGTTTTCCTTACAGCAGATGGCAATGTTGCAACAATCTTGAAGTTCACATTTTACAGTGTTTTCTTTCATTTAAAAACACAAGTCTGTATTTTGCATTTATTTATGCAGTTGATAGAATTATGTATCAAATTCTATTTGACTAGGCTGGCAGCTTTCTCCCATCTTCCTCCAGTCTTCACAGTGACTAACATAGGTGTTTACTAGATTAATGACCACAAGGGCCTTTGTAAACCTTGCCATGCAACCCAAATCTCTGACAAGTTCTGATACCCTTGATAAGTATATGAAGGGGCTTGGGAGATGAAACATTTATAAGCAGAGGTATGGGAGATGAGCCATCATTTCTGATTTCCTAGACTTAATAAATCTTTTTATACAACGTATGGTTCTTTAACTATCATTAACCAACTAGTTGATATGGTTAGAACATCTCAAGGCTAGATCCATCCATATACCCAGGTCCTTAAATGTATCTACAGCTTGAACCACTGTGTGCTGTATTAAATATTCACCTTTCAATTTATGTCTACCAAATCTCATATGCTTAGCTTTTCATGTATTTATCAGCGTATTATTCTCCTGTGCCCAAATGGTCAGTTTTGTCAAGTTCGTTTGCAGACATGCCCTAAATATAACACATGTAATCTGTTTACCCAGTTTCAAGTCATCTGCATACAATCTGTAAAAGACCTCAGACAAAAAAGTTAGGTCTGAAGGATACAATCTAAACAAGTAATACCAGGACAGAGCCCTGTGGGACACCCTGACTGTGTGACCTAAGGACTTAAGCAGCTCACAAAAAAAAAGTGACAGAACTGCATTTCTTGTGTGAAAGCAAAAGAACACATTATCAATATGAAATATGAAAACAAAGACTATCCCTGGGATTCAGCAAGCAGCCGCGCAGGAATACGTTATTGCTGCATGGCAGGGACCGTTCCTGTTCAGCACGGCAACCAATTTGCATTTTACATGTGAAAGCAGTACATAAACACTTTTTTATTTTATAATTAGCTACTAAAAGTGGGCAGCCGCAGGGGTGCAGCAGTTAGCATTGTCGCCTCACAGCAAGAGGTTCTCCAGTTCAATTCTTAGCTGGGGTGCCTTCTGTGTGGAGTCTGCATGTCCTCCCTGTGGTCACGTGGGTTTCCTCCGGGTGCTCCGCCTTCCTCCCACATCTCAAAGACATGCTGTAGGTGGACTGGACACTCTAAATTGGCCCTAGGTGTGAGTGCGTATGTGTGCCTTCTGTGCAAGGTTGGGCGCTGGGCTGGCAACTCAACACCGTAAAACTCCACTGCCACTGCTTACCACTATAGATGACATAAAGGTACTAGTAGGTGACAAACCAGCCTTTATATTCCGGACTTGTGATAATTTGAAAGAGATTTTTTCTAAGAATTTACATAGTAATTTTATCATGAGAGGAAATGAATTTGAGACACATGGCACGTTTCCGTGCAAGAAATGCAATATGTGCAAATACATTACGACCACACAACAGTACAAACATCCACAAGGGCATTTTGAGTTTACACCTAAAACATATACGGATTGTAATACCATGAATTTAATATATATGGCCAACTGCATTTTTTGTCAGGCGTTCTATATTAGGCTCACCAAGAGGAGACTAAAAGAACGCATTTACAACCATGTCTACGATATTCGTAAACATAATGAACTGAATGCTTTGGCTAAACACATTAATTTGAATCCGACACACCAATTTAGATTCAGGGTCCTACAAGTTTTGAAGATCAGCCCTAGAATGGGTGATAACAGTAACTCCCTAGCAAAATTAGAGTTGGAGTGGATATTTAGATCAGGTGCACATAGAGACCCTGGTATTAATAATTATGTCTCTCTGAAACCATTCCTGGAATAAACCTAATTTTTTATATTATCCATAGTATTCTCATGCACTACAGTATTTAATAAGTGAATGAATTATTTTGTTAGTTTTGGGGCTTTATGAATTTTTATTCACAAGATCTTTATTCATGAGATGTAGATACCCCAAGATCAATTGAACACGTCACTTGATGCACTTATAATTTAGGTCCTTCACTTTATATAGACTGTTAACTTTATTTATATCCTACAATAGTCTTTATCATTGGCTTTTCTCCTTCTTTCCACTGGTTTTATAGATATAATTCATAAGGGGTTGAGCTTGTTGCTCTCCACAATATCATAAATTCATCGTCTTATTTTGGTCTTACAATCAAATGGAGTATATGTTTGACCTATTACACAGAATGTAAATGTTAAAATGCCCTGCTATGAATTGATACTGAGCTCATAAATATTTTTAATAATTAATAATTTTTAATCATTCTTAAGTATTTTTACATTACAATAATTAACTATTTAACATCACTTTTATATTATAATAATCGATTATTCAACATTATGAATTGATTAGTTTAATCTCATATATGTTAAGGCAGATGCTTGACATTTAATATGTTAGAAGTAATATTTAATTTACAGAATTAAATATTTAATGTCTGATATAAGTTCTTTGATGTCTGCGGCTGATCAGTTAGTAGTGGTCTTTACATACAACATGAATGACAATTAATTGGCTCTAAATATACAACATCGATTATTCAACTAATAACTATGATTGATTTTTAGATCTTGAGTTTTTCCCTAGCCCTATACTGTGGACTGTTGATTGTATGAGACTACAATATGTAGTCCAGTATAGGAAGTCACATACTCTATATTGTGATGCGTTATGCATAGGGATCTTTTTTGTGCTGGTAGGAACTAAGTATTTTAACAGGTCAATACTTATTATTTCTAAGCTCAGCATGGAGGTTTGCACCCATTGTTGTGTTGAAATGCTGTTTATTATAAACTGTTTGATATTAGATTGTTTTGAGTCACACAGATTAACATTATGATAGTTATATTGCATACTGTATTTTATTGCACACCGCACTTTATTTTATTTTATTTTATTTTATTCTGTTTTGTTGGCCTTTTTTCTCTTTGTGTTGAGTATTCTTTCAATATGTGTCATGCGTATTAGTTACATAGGTGAATGGAGATGCGGTGGACCTGTGGACGAGTAGGTACTTTAATGTAAGGTTCACGCAATACTCATAGCTTTCCACAAACAGCTTTATGGATGTGATGATAGTGACCAATAGATAAACTGCAAGCATAGATTTCCTCTTATCTGTTTATACGTGATTATTATATTGTATGTTATTTTTTTTAAATAATTGCATTTTTACATGTATCTTTACGTATTTGATAAAAAGACACGCAGACATTTATTTATTTATTTATTTATTTAGCCACTTATTTACTGTTCATGCTAGTTGAATTTGTTAGGTAGTTTGACAGTGTTGCAGCTGGTGACACTATGAAATTGGCGCATGGGGCTTTAAATTTTAATTATTAGGCTTAATTAATCAACTGTTAGTGTTGAATTGAATGGCTCACTCACTATATAAGTGGTAGAATGATTATGTTCAATAGATCTGATGAAGCGTGCATGAAGCACGCGAAAGCGCTTATCTTTTACTTGTTGTGGAATAAAGACGTTTTTTATCTACATTGTGGTATTCTCGTGGTGTATCCTGCTAGTTATTTCATCCCTTCCTTAATGATACAATACATGCAAGTGTGACCAACTTAGACATCTAACCACTTAATAATAATTATTATTTGTAAAAGCAGAATTGATGTATGTGGTGATTAGTCGTTTATTGCGTGTATACATATGAATAGAGCAATATTGTAGACACAAGGCTATAAGGTTTTCTGGTGGCATTCTCACATATTATTAAGTGGTTAGATGTCTAAGTTGGTCAATTGGTATGAATGGTAGCGGGTCCTATATCTAATTTTGGATAGCCATTACTATATTAATATCAGGGTAGTTATATGAAGTGTTTTTGGGGCCAAAACGCACATTGTCATTTTTTGATCACTAAATTGAAGGATTATATGTGACTTGAGCAGTCATATTCCAACACAAACAATTCAGATGGGGCGGCAATAAGGAATCAGACCTATAATTGGACTAAGGTATTCTGATTCACTATACAATAGGGGGATGTGGCATCCTTGGTGGCTTTATATTAACATTTGAGATACCAATGGTGTCTAGGGAATGGCTATTATGGTCCCTTTAAACTGAAGTAAATTTTGGCACAGCTTTTGCAACATGTTTCATTTGGTCAATATAGACATTAAAGGACATGGTTCTACACCGGGGAACGTAAGTTTGGTGTGTTCAATATTGGATTGGCTATATCTGAAGGATATACATGCCAAGACTACTATTGTTCCCCCGTTTGGAACATGTTATTTACTATATATATCTTAAGTGTGGGTGAACCGTGAAGATTAATTGATGTGGGGGACATAGCATTCCTATTTTTTGTATGGGATGGCTATTATGGTCCCTCTAGCAGTATGATTTCTGTTTTAGAATTGAATGATTTGATGGGAATTCATTGCTCTTAGGTCCGGTTTGTTATATATAATTATATGAGTGCTGTTGGCTTATTTGATCAACGGCAATTCTGTGGTTTTGCCCATGAAAATTCAGTTGGAATCTTGTAGTGAGATTTCAAAATTATTTACATAACTAGTTTAATACTTTGGGCTATCGTTTATTATCATATTGGTGTATCTTTAGTTGGACTGAGATGGTTTCCATTCATCCATTTGTTCATCTAGGACTATCACTATTATCAACATTTTGCACAATCATTATAGGGGTCCAACATGGATTTGGCTACCATCATTAAGGGACTATCGTCTGATAAAGATGACTTTCAAGTCTTTGGACTAGGAATTACTAATTTGGGGCACTATGAACAAAACTTGAATGACCCTATATGTCAATTCAAGTTGGCATTTCAATAACTTATGAAACAGATGACAGGGCTTAGAACTAATGTCTGGCACTTGAAATTATTCAAGGCTTGCCAGGCCAAAGGCATCACCCCTCGAGGTTTAAGGGTAAGGTTACAACCCCTGGTTAACCAGGCTGATGATATATTACTAGAGGAATGGGCACAAATTCAACAGAGAACATCCATGTGTTTTGTGGATGCTCTCAAGTCCTATTATGAATAGATTGTTGATAATGGGATCAAAGTTGTGGAAAATATTTGTCAAGAAATTAAGATCCATGAGACCTTATCAATTTATAGGGAATGTCTTGATGTATTGAGCTCTGATTTGCTATCTTTGGAACAACAGCTCAAAGATAAAAAAAATGAAAAAATCCCAACGGGATATAGGGGATTATGTGAAAGGTCAACCCTTTATGCCATATAAGATCCCTACAGTGGGGGGAACTCTGAATAAAACAAATATTTCTAAATGCAAATGGCCTAAATCTATTCTGAAGAAAACTAAAAATTCTGTGAGTTTTACTTCGGGAGAAGATTCTTCTTCTGCCACTGATGTGGATGGTAACCCCTCTCTTGAGTCACCAATATCCAAAAGATGCAGCATGAACCACCCTTTAGGGCCAGGACCTGGAGAGGGGGGAGGAGACATAGGCACACAAAACACTCTGGAAGACATGTTCAAACTCATGACCAGATGTTAAAAGAATGTAACAATATACATAACATTTCCTCTGTGGTACTGTCTGAGGCACAAATATCAATTTTCGAGAATCTCCAGGATATGTAAGGATCCTGTTGCCTTACAAAAAGAAGCTGATAACATGGAATCATTGTTTTTGGCGAGGGGATACAACCATACTTTAGTTAAAGAGATAAGACAGGATGTAATACCCCCTGCAACTGGTCAGAGTTTGTTCAACTTTTACAATAAGACACAGAAAGGGAATAACATGAGTTTGGTTAAAAAAGGCAAACCAGCTTACAGTACACATGATAATAAGATTACTTTTATATTGAAATATACCAATGATAACAGTGAGATTAGAAGTATCATAACCAAACATTGGAATATACTTACCACTATAGATGACATAAAGGTACTAGTAGGTGACAAACCTGCCTTCATATTCCGGACTTGTGATAATTTGAAAGAGATTTTTTCTAAGAATTTACATAGTAATTTTATCATGAGAGAAAACGAATTTGAGACACATGGCACGTTTCCGTGCAAGAAATGCAATATGTGCAAATACATTACGACCACACAACAGTACAAACATCCACAAGGGCACTTTGAGTTTACACCTAAAACATATACGGATTGTAATACCATGAATTTAATATATATGGCCAACTGCATTTTTTGTCAGGCGTTCTATATTGGGCTCACCAAGAGGAGACTAAAAGAACGCATTTACAACCATGTCTACGATATTCGTAAACATAATGAACTGAATGCTTTGGCTAAACACATTAATTTGAATCCGACACACCAATTTAGATTCAGGGTCCTACAAGTTTTGAAGATCAGCCCTAGAATGGGTGATAATAGTAACTCCCTAGCAAAATTAGAGTTGGAGTGGATATTTAGATCAGGTGCACATAGAGACCCTGGTATTAACAATTATGTCTCTCTGAAACCATTCTTGGAATAAACCTAATTTTTTATATTATCCACAATATTCTTATGCACTACAGTATTTAATAAGTGAATGAATTATTTTGTTAGTTTTGGGGCTTTATGAATTTTTATTCACAAGATCTTTATTCATGAGATGTAGATACCCCAAGATCAATTGAACACGTTACTTGATGCACTTATAATCTAGGTCCTTCACTTTATATAGACTGTTCACTCTATTTACATTTTATAATAGTCTTTATCATTGGCTTTTCTCCTTCTTTCCACTGGTTTTATAGATATAAGTTATAAGGGGTTGAGCTTGTTGCTCTCCACAACATTATAAATTCATCATCTTATTTTGGTCCCACATCAAATGGATTATATGTTTGACCTATTACACAGAATGTAAATGTTAGAATACCCTGCTATGAATTGATACTGAGCTCATAAATATTTTCAATAATTGATAATTTTTAATTATTTTTAAGTATTTTCACATCACAATAATTAACT
The DNA here is from genome assembly GCF_019279795.1 of Protopterus annectens. NCBI lineage: Eukaryota > Metazoa > Chordata > Ceratodontiformes > Protopteridae > Protopterus > Protopterus annectens. The sequence continues at coordinate 1,890,285,195 of NC_056728.1, read as the reverse complement.
ATTACTTTTATATTATAATAATCGATTATTCAAAATTATGAATTGATTAGTTTAATCTTATATATGATAAGGCAGATGCTTGATATTTAATATGTTAGAAGTAATATTTAGTTTATAGAATTTAATATTTAGCGTCGGATATAAGTTCTTTGATGTCTGTGGCTGATTAGTTAGTAGTGTTCTTTATATACAACATGAATGATAATTAATTGGTTTAAATACATAACATCGATTATTCCACTAATAACTATGATTGATTTTTAAATCTTGAGTTTTTCCCTAGTCCTATACTGTGGACTGTTGATTGTACGAGACTACAAACATGTAGTTCAATATAGGAAGTTACATACTCTATATTGTGATGCGTTATGCATAGGGATCTTTTTGCTGGTAGGAACTAAGTATTTTAACACGTCAATACTTATTATTTCTAAGCTCAGCATGAAGGTATGCACCCATTGTTGTGTTGAAATGCTGTTTATTATAAACTGTTTGATATTAGATTGTTTTGAGTCACACAGATTAACATTATGATAGTTATATTGCATACCGTATTTTATTGCATACCGCATTTTATTTTATTTTACTTTATTTTATTCTGTTTTGTTGGGTTTCTTTTTTTTGTTGAGTATCCTTTCAATATGTGTCATGCGCATTAGTTGTATAGGTGAATGGAGATGCGGTGGACCTGTGGACGAGTAGATACTTTAATGTAAGGTTCACGCAATACTCATAGCTTTCCACTAACAGTTTTTATGGATGTGATGATAGTGACCAATAGATAAACTGCAAGCATAGCATTCCTTTTATCTGTCTATACGTGATTATTACATTGTACGTTATATTTAAAATAACTGCATTTTTACATTTTTACATGTATCTTTACGTATTTGATAAAAAGACATGCAGACATTTATTTATTTATTTATTTATTTATTTATTTATTTAGCCACTTATTTACTGTTCATGCTAGTTGAATTTGTTAGGTAGTTTGACAGTGTTGCAGCTGGTGACACTATAAAATTGGCGCATGGGGCTTTAAATTTTAATCATTAGGCTTAATTAATCAACTGTTAGTGTTGAATTGAATGGTTCACTCACTATATAAGTGGAAGAATGATTATGTTCAATAGATCTGATGAAGCGTGCATGAAGCACGCGAAAGCGCTTATCTTTTACTTGTTGTGGAATAAAGACGTTTTTTATCTACATTGTGGTATTCTCGTGGTGTATCCTGCTAGTTATTTCATCCCTTCCTTAATGATACAATACATGCAAGTGTGACCAACTTAGACATCTAACCACTTAATAATAATTATTATTTGTAAAAGCAGAATTGATGTATGTGGTGATTAGTCGTTTATTGCGTGTATACATATGAATAGAGCAATATTGTAGACACAAGGCTATAAGGTTTTCTGGTGGCATTCTCACATATTATTAAGTGGTTAGATGTCTAAGTTGGTCAATTGGTATGAATGGTAGCGGGTCCTATATCTAATTTTGGATAGCCATTACTATATTAATATCAGGGTAGTTATATGAAGTGTTTTTGGGGCCAAAACGCACATTGTCATTTTTTGATCACTAAATTGAAGGATTATATGTGACTTGAGCAGTCATATCCCAACACAAACAATTCAGATGGGGCGGCAAGAAGGAATCAGACCTATAATTGGACTAAGGTATTCTGATTCACTATACAATAGGGGGATGTGGCATCCTTGGTGGCTTTATATTAACATTTGAGATACCAATGGTGTCTAGGGAATGGCTATTATGGTCCCTTTAAACTGAAGTAAATTTTGGCACAGCTTTTGCAACACGTTTCATTTGGTCAATATAGACATTAAAGGACATGGTTCTACACCGGGGAACGTAAGTTTGGTGTGTTCAATATTGGATTGGCTATATCTGAAGGATATACATGCCAAGACTACTATTGTTCCCCCGTTTGGAACATGTTATTTACTATATATATTAAGTGTGGGTGAACCGTGAAGATTAATTGATGTGGGGGACATAGCATTCCTATTTTTTGTATGGGATGGCTATTATGGTCCCTCTAGCAGTATGATTTCTGTTTTAGAATTGAATGATTTGATGGGAATTCATTGCTCTTAGGTCCGGTTTGTTATATATAATTATATGAGTGCTGTTGGCTTATTTGATCAACGGCAATTCTGTGGTTTTGCCCATGAAAATTCAGTTGGAATCTTGTAGTGAGATTTCAAAATTATTTACATAACTAGTTTAATACTTTGGGCTATCGTTTATTATCATATTGGTGTATCTTTAGTTGGACTGAGATGGTTTCCATTCATCCATTTGTTCATCTAGGACTATCACTATTATCAACATTTTGCACAATCATTATAGGGGTCCAACATGGATTTGGCTACCATCATTAAGGGACTATCGTCTGATAAAGATGACTTTCAAGTCTTTGGACTAGGAATTACTAATTTGGGGCACTATGAACAAAACTTGAATGACCCTATATGTCAATTCAAGTTGGCATTTCAATAACTTATGAAACAGATGACAGGGCTTAGAACTAATGTCTGGCACTTGAAATTATTCAAGGCTTGCCAGGCCAAAGGCATCACCCCTCGAGGTTTAAGGGTAAGGTTACAACCCTGGTTAACCAGGCTGATGATATATTACTAGAGGAATGGGCACAAATTCAACAGAGAACATCCATGTGTTTTGTGGATGCTCTCAAGTCCTATTATGAATAGATTGTTGATAATGGGATCAAAGTTGTGGAAAATATTTGTCAAGAAATTAAGATCCATGAGACCTTATCAATTTATAGGGAATGTCTTGATGTATTGAGCTCTGATTTGCTATCTTTGGAACAACAGCTCAAAGATAAAAAAAATGAAAAAATCCCAACGGGATATAGGGGATTATGTGAAAGGTCAACCCTTTATGCCATATAAGATCCCTACAGTGGGGGGAACTCTGAATAAAACAAATATTTCTAAATGCAAATGGCCTAAATCTATTCTGAAGAAAACTAAAAATTCTGTGAGTTTTACTTCGGGAGAAGATTCTTCTTCTGCCACTGATGTGGATGGTAACCCCTCTCTTGAGTCACCAATATCCAAAAGATGCAGCATGAACCACCCTTTAGGGCCAGGACCAGGAGAGGGGGGAGGAGACATAGGCACACAAAACACTCTGGAAGACGTGTTCAAACTCATGACCAGATGTTAAAAGAATGTAACAATATACATAACATTTCCTCTGTGGTACTGTCTGAGGCACAAATATCGCTTCTTAATAAAGGTCTTAATTAGGCTCCTGGTTTCTTTGTAACTGAAGATTCATTGGCCTCTTTTTGTAGACTGATTAATTTGAAATTGCATTTTAATTCTGGACCTGATATTACCAATACCTGTTCATTCAAATTTCATAAGTCCATGTTTATGCCACCTACGTCGAATCAAGTTTCATTGTTTCAATCAAGTGTTCTTAAAGATCTGTCTTATAATATCCATGAATATAATATTTTCCAACATAATCTCTCAAAGATTGAACAGTCAGCTCTGTTGGAACTAAAAAAACAACAAAAATCTGTTAATTTTACCAACAGATAATGGAGGTGCAGTAGTGGTAATGGACTGGGATAGTTATTATCAGGAGGCACTAAGACAGCTTAGGGATGCCAGATATTATATGTCTATGCCATTGGACCCTACAGATAAATTTAAAGTTGAGATTGATAGGTTTCTGTTTGAAGCCAAACAGGAAGGCATTATTACAGAATCGGATGTATATCATCTTACATCGAAAGATCCCAGACCACAATATATTTACTTTTTTCTGAAGATACACAAAGATCCCCAGTGCCCGCCAGGGAGACCTATAGTCTCAGGCAGGGGTAGTTTGACTGAACCATTATCTGAATATCTGACTCTATATCTAAAACCGCTTTTGGGATGGATCAGATCATGCATCCAGAATAGCACGCAATTTTTGGGGATTGTGTCCAATATGCAGTTGGAATCCAACTGGCTCTTATGAACATTAGACGTCACTGCGTTATATGCTAATATTCCTCATTGGGTGGGTCTATCAGCCCTACAATTTTGGCTGGATAAAAGTGCCTTGTATCAACCTGGGTTCAATATATTCTTGGTATGTTTGGCTGAACATGTCCTTATGAAGAATGTATTTCACTTTCATGGGCAAGGTTATTGGCAGTTACAGGGCACAGCAATGGGGGCATCATTTGCCCTCATTTATGCCAATTTGTTTATGGCTTATCTAAGGGCTGAATTAATTTATGATCCAAACCATAACATCTATTTGCGGGAAATGGACATTTGGAGACGTTACCTGGATGATTGTTGGATGGTGTGGAGGGCTGATGTGGCTTATTTTTTGGAGTCTGTAGAATATCTTAACCAGAATAAGTGGGGGATTGAGTTCAAGGTGAATTTCCATTTGCAGGAAATAACATTCTTGGATGTGACCATCTCAATAAATGTGGATAACACCTTAAGTACACAAATTTATAGGAAATACTCCCAATATAATTCCCAACTCCATGCCATCAGCCTCCACCCTCAACATGTGATTCGTAATATCCCTAAATCTCAGTTGTTAAGGGTCAGATGCTTATGTCAGATGATATTACTTTAAATAAATACATAGAGGATCTTGTTTGTAGATTTCGGAACAAAGGTTATAAATCAGGGAATATCGCTATGGCCAGTGGGTGGGCTACCACACAAGTTAGGGACAATCTTTTACAATATAAAACTAAAACAAAAGCAGACCAAAACATTTTGAGGATGGTCATCACATATGGTCGCAACACAGGGGCACTTATGAACATAGTGCAGAAACTTTGGAACATTTTGTTGGCTGACAACAAATTGACCTCAGTTATTGGGAACAGATGTTACTTCTCTTTTCGTCAAGGGGAAACTTTAGATTCCCATTTGAGTCATTGTAAACATTATTGCCATTTTTTGGATTCAGTTCAACAATATACATTGACAGGGGAAAAAATATTTGGGACCTATCCATGTGGTCATTGTACACATTGCCCTAGAGTCCTGAAAACAAAACAATTTACCAGTAAAAACACAGCCCAGGTATTTGAGATTAAGTTTCTAGTCAATTGTGGTTCGGACTGGGTTATATACCTTGTTTCTTGCTCTTGCTCAGCCTTCTATGTGGGTCAGACTTCCAGGCCACTTAGAATTAGGATCTGTGAACACATGAGCGATGTCAGGAATCACAAATTGGCTAGTCCAACACACACTCAAGCTCCTTACTGCTTCTTTTTACTTTACAGTTATTGACAGGATTATTGGGGAAAGGACATCTAAAGGTGGCTGTCACCTGATATTAAATGCTAAGGAGAAGAAATGGATAATTAAATTGGGTGGACCTTTTAGCCCTGGCTTGAATAAACATTTATAATAATTAATTTGATGTTGTTTAACAATTAATTAACCAATGTCTATAAATAATCTTTGCTCTGCCTCAATTCATTATTTTTTGTATTTGCACTGAAGAAGGCTGGGATAGCTGAAACTGGTTTGCTTGTTTTTTTTTTTTGGAGTATTTCTAGGGGTTCTTACCCCTAGTAGTATTATGGGGCCTACATAATTAAACAGATTCTTGGCAATACAACACAGTGCTGGCCTTGGTTTTTTGAATTTATGTTGGAGTTATGGGCCGTGGCACTTGCCGTACTTGCAAGGAAGGTGTTTGCTGACTTAGGTTGTACTCTAGTCCAGGATTTGGTGTTCTACACATACAGCTAGCAATCTGTTTCTGCAGGATATCTGCAGATAGGTTGACAATATGGAGTCACAATGGGCAAAAGATAGTGGGATACTGTAACTATTGTGTCTGTGCTGCTTGTGTTACATGGTTAGTGTTAGCAGAGATATTCAGATGTACTGTTTTACACTGTGATGTATGGTGTCATCAACTACTGACAGATATACTTATTTGCTCATAGTTATTTCCTGGGAAATACAAGATGAATGAAGCTGTGTCCAGTATTGTGGTCTGTTAGTAACAGAATACATTTCTGTAGGTTACACTGTTCCTGCACAGATGCCTGCCTACTTCCTGGATCGCTAATTCACCTCATTTGCATGGTTTTCACCAGCAAATGGGGTAATTAGCATATAGCAGTAGTATCCATGTGGAAATAGTGTAGGGGCATTCGTGCATGTCCTGGGAGCTCATTCCTGGATCGCTCATCGGCCATATTGCATGCAGCAGCTCTTGCACTATTCCTGCACACCATGCAGAGCGTGCTGAATCCTGGGATATGTTCTTAAACCATACAATTATCAGCCTGTTGAGGCACGAACTTTGTGCTAACAGCAATTCCTTGTTCACCACTTTCAATATTTCTAGCTGTACATAGGGAGGTGATCTTCATTTGCTAGAAAGGAGTTTTGTAGCTGCCATAGACACTTTGAAAGTAGTAAATGTTTCTGCATACATGTAAAATCATCCAGACATGTATTAGTGAAGGTGAAAGAGACTGCGTTTTGTTCCTAGAAAAGGCATCAGACTTTTTTTGCATAACTGTATACTCTTAGGAGCAGGAGGAAAAATGCTATCTTGAAAGAGAGTAGCAACAAAACTACAGGTACATTTCTTTTAAATTAAATGATTCCTAATACAAGTAAAAAAAAATAAATAAATTCTTAGCTTTAGTATAAACACCAGTATTTACTTGTAAACATCTTGTAACCATTTATTTCATTGTTAAACTACCTAACTGACAAAGTGCAACAGTAAAGGGAATTACTAAAAACACAGAACAGTATTTTTAAAGAATTCACTGCAGCAGGAATGCACAGTAACTCCTAATTTTGAGAACAATCCTAAAATAACTGTACCTGGTCATGGCTTCCTATCCTATTACCTCATACTGAAACTTTACTAAGCATAATGTAATATTTTCATCAGCATACTCATAGCACCAGGTGGTGCAGCGGTAGCATTGTTGCCTCACAGCAAGAGGTTCTCCCGTTCGATTTTTAGCTCAAGTGCAGGGAGTGCCTTCTGTGTGGAGTCTGCATGTCCTCCCTGCGGTTGGCTGGGCATTCGGAAGACATGCGTAAATAAGCGTGCCTTCGTTGAAGGTTGAACGTCGAGCCGGCACCTCGGCGTTCGTGCAAATCTACTGCCAATCATTAGTGGACCGGAGTTCCGCTGTGGCAACCCCTAACCGGGAAAAGACAACAACATCTCACAGCACCAGTCTCACCAAGATGACTGACATAAATTAGTAACAAGGGAGAATGCATAAAAATGAAACACAGTTATGCAGATATTTCCCAGAAAATAGCACAGGGAAATATGTTAGTTACATGCAGAAAGCAAAGGCAGGATTTAACTTCAGTCTCCTTATGGTGTGTCACAAGGAAATAATACAGATAATGTAGTGAAGGGTCAAGTCCGAGAGTCACACTACAACTAATATGAGGGAAGATTACGTCTTAAGGGCACTGTACAGCTAGTATAGTTGAAATCAATTTCACCAAGCAATGTAACATTCATTTAAACTGTCATTAACAGTACTGGCCTTGTCTGTACAGGGCAGACATAGACTGCACTGTGATTGAACCAGTTACAATTAAGGTAAGCTTCAAAACTGCACTGACAAAAAAAGAATGCGTGCAAGTCAAGTTAGCCATTTCAAATGAGCCTTGCTGCCATTGCAGCTGAGTTATTGATCTAATTTATAGGCATGCATGAGGCTTTGCAAATGTGTCATAGGAAAAAAGTGGGAAGTCAACCTAAGCTGCTACACAAAAGAAGTTTGGGAGGAGGGATGAGGCTGCTGGAACCATGAATTCTATGCACAGAGAAAGCACTGTCTACAACTTAGTGCAAGCTACGCTGGGGTTAACAAAAGGCTTAAGATCCTGTGAAATTGAAGTATATGTGTTAATGTGTCAGCAAGAAAGTTGAGAAGTTACAAAAGGTGATGAACTGGAAATGAATTTCACTACACTGTGCAATTAGGACAGACACTGTTGCCAGCATAAATGCAAGTGGATTCCTTAAAGGTCATTGAAGTGCTACGCTAAATGAAACTGAAATCGGGTCCCTACAGATTTGTATAAGAAGTGAAAGTGTTGTTTCCTAAGATATCTGTGGTATGGTTAAACACTAAAATCTAAGGGAGCTCCATGAAATAAGCTGTTAAGATTAACTACTTGGGTTTGCTCTAGAAACTGAATGCTAGCCAACTCCAAGAAGTCAAGATAAAATAAAAACGGATTACCTCGTTCATATCAGACTGCAGTAAAATATCTGCTTACTATCAAGAATTCCATAACGGGAGTCAGGCAACAAATGGAAATAAATTTAACAGTCCTGGCAGCAAAGTATCAACAGAAACATTAACAGCTACAAATAATGTCTTTTACAGCAAAAAAAAAAAAAAAAAAGTCGGAACCTAACTTTAGTCAAGAAAGATGGGCATCTAGTTACAGTGAATGTAACCAATTTCTATCACTTGAGGTTCTGAAGCATATAGAAAAATGCAGCCTGAATACTGATTATTGTTCGTATTCTAATGTTCTCTGTCCAGTCAATGCAGTTACATCCATCAGCTAGATACAGTGGTAACCCTAAAGAGTGTATAAAGTACAGTTTTGCACATATAAGTAAGGTGCACTGCAAACAGCAGCCTCAGATATATTCATTGTGCACAGCAACAGTTTCAATCTATTGCATTTAGCAGAACATAGTAAGGAAATAGTGGTATGCTCAGAATGTTTGTTTGTGTCTTTCAGCTTTTCCCGGTTAAGGGTCGCCACAGCGGAACTCCAGTCTGCTAATGATTGGCAGTTGATTTTTACATACCGGCTTGCCAGGCCTGACGCACAACCTTCAACTAAGGTACGCCCATTCACGCATGTCTCCACGCAGAAGACGCTCTAGCTGAGAATCGAACCGGACAGCGTCTCACTGTGAGGCGACAATGCTACCGCAGCCATTATTTGAATTTGCACCAGATGTTGTGACATAAGGAAGGCAGGGAAAGTAATTCCCAGTGAACTAGGGAAAGTGGAAAATGATAAAAGAAAAGAAGTATTAATGGTCATAGGGAATATTATCTGATAGTGGCAGTGAAGGGGATAAAACAAGTGGGAGTAATGTTGCTTTGGCTGACATCAGCAGTTTTGGGAAATAAGAGGTACAGAGTGCAGAACTGATGAGGAAGCTCATTTGGTTTCCTTCTGTTTCTCTGAAGCTAGAAAACATTTATCACTTTTACCATGCACACACAAAATGTCACACTCTGCATGCCTCTGAGGTGCAGTATGAGCCGCATTTTTTCACATCAGCATTTTTCAAGATTTCTTTGTTAGCCAATTGGAAATAAATGATGTACTTCCCTTTGTACATACAAGTAGATATTTAAACACTGTATTTAGCATCAGTAGCATCAGTAACTTAATAACTCTTGACAAATGCCTCATGCCAGCTCAGCAGCTCGAGTAATTGCAAACCTATGTAGGTCCACTAAAAATATATTACATCACAATGTGTTCCTGTATCTTTGTGTTTTATGTTAGTAGACTATTTTTTTTTATTTTTATTTTTAATTTATTTGCAGTTGGTTTACCAGGATAGTCCATTGGGCCAACATGAACCCGTTTTCAATGGAGTCCTGGGGAGAAAAGCTTCAAAAACAAACAAACAAACTAGGTACATACAATAGATTACTAATGATAATTATACAAATGTAAAAGATACAAGCATTTAATTTCAAAAGTTCAGGAAACATTTAAAACAATACAGTCTAGTGATGAAAATTGGAGGTGTTATAGGCTGCGAAAAGTAATATTGCATAGTGATACAGAGTAGTTATTATGTAAGAAGCATAAGCTTTAAAAGGTGCAGTCAAATACATTCTTTGCAGATACCATGGGAAAAATAATGTGAGTTATGGGAATTAATAAGGAAAAATTGCTGGAGTAACATGAGAGCGAAAGGAAGATGAAAATTGCCATTATTAGTTATGAGGGGTGGGAGCAAGAGCATTCCCACTGGGACATTAGAAGTACATGAAGAGATTTTTTGAACATATAATGGTTAGAGGTGGTGCGAATGGATGGTGGTAGTGAGTTCCAAAGACGTGCTAGGTTGTAGGATAGTAGGTTTTTGCCTGGGGGACGAGTTGGTTTGTGCACTTCTAATAGGTTTTGATTGTTTGACCTTAAAACTCTATCAGGTAGGTGCATCTTAAAGGCAGAAGACAGGGAGGGACAGAGAGAGGGGTTGAAAATGAGCTTGTGGGCAAGAGTTAGCTGAGTATAGCTGAGATGATTGGGTAGTTCTAGCCAATTAAGTTTTTGGAGAGAGGAACAGTGGTGGGTGGAGGACCTATGGCTGTTAGTGAACTTGGCGATTTTGTTGTAGCAAGAGGAAAGTTGTTTTTTTGGAGAGGACTGAAGATTAGTTAGGAGTGGTGCTCCATAGAGAAGGGAGGGGATAAGAAAGGAAGTAGAGAGAGTGATTTTAGAGGTGGTTGTAAGGTACTGATTTTGTCGGTAGAGCATACCTAGTTTTTGATGGGTTTTTTTTATATTTAACTGTAGATGGGAGTTGAAATTAAGCTGGTTGTCAATTTGGACCCCAAGTAACTTGGCTTCTGACACCAGTTCCAGAAGTGAGTTATTTTGACTAGTAATCAAGAATGTGTTTATATTGAAAGGAGTAACTTTAGAGGGGGTAAATACCATTAATTTAGTTTTGGAAGCATTGAGTGATTTATTTTCATCCATTGCTCAGTGATTGAAAAAGCTTCTTGTGTAAGCTTTAGGAGTATAGGGGTAGATGTGGCAGAGCAGATAATGGTAGAATCATCTGCATATTGGATGATATTTGAGAATGGAATAGATTTGTGGAAATCATTTATAAATATATTGAAAAGAAGGGGACCTAGTATGGAGCCTTGGGGAACTCCGGTGGGGGTACTAAGAAAACAGGCGGTTGCCTTTTTCCATTTTACTGCTTGGTATCTATTGGATAAGTAGCTGGAGAACCAGTTCAAAGAGGAGGGAGAAAGGTTAAGTTTTGAGAGTTTAGTTAAGAGCAGGCTGTGTGAGATAGTGTCAAAGGCCTTAGAGAGGTCAAGTAGTAGGGTAGAAACAATTTGGCCAGAGTCACGAGATTTATTTACAGTTTCAAGAAAGGAGAGGAGGGCTGTCATGGTGCTATGATTTGGTCTAAATCCATGTTGTGTGGGTGTTAGAAGGTTATTATCTAAGAGATGTGGTAAGAGTTGAAGTTAGACACACTTTTCTAGAAGTTTAGAATTGGGGGACAGGATAGCAATGGGTCGGAAGTTGTTGACATTGCAATTGTTGCCACCTTTATGCAGAGGTATGATAAAGGCTTGTTTCCAGATTTGGGGTACTGTACATTCTTGGATGGAGCGGTTGATTAAAATGCTTATGGAATAGGCAATTGCTTAAGTAGCTATGCTTAGAAAGTAAGAAGGGATGTTATCGGGTGCGTTAGTGCATGGCTTCAATTTCTGAAGGAGTTTCTTTATAGTAGAAGTAGGTATAGGTTTTAATGAGAATAGAGGTGAGTGGGGAGAGGGGGTATTAGAGGGTGGTAAAGATGATGTGGAAGATAGAGTAGGAGAAGAGGTGGAGGACAGAGAGTTAGTAGATGGGAATGAGGGAGGAGCAGCAGCGCAGGGTAGATTGTTGGCAGGGGAGGGTGGGGGTGTATTAGAGAATGAGGTGGAACTAGAGAATGAGGAGGTTAGTTTGCCAATGGATTCAATGAAAAAGGAGTTAAATTGAGTAGCTAAGTCTAAATCAGGGGCATTTGGGTCTGGGGTGGGGGTGTGTGGTTTGCTGGGGTTAAGGAGGGTAGAGATACCTTTCCAGAATTTCTGAGGGTTTGTTTTATTATTGTTTTGGAGTGTAGAGAAGTAATTTTGTCGATCAGAGATAATAAGCTTTTTTACTTTATTTTGAAGTGTTTTGTATTCAATGTGGAGTTGGGGGGGAAGTACTGGGTTGGGTGAGGTAGTGAAGATAGGAAAATTTAAGAAGCAGTAGTAGTAAAATGGAGATGGATGAAGGTTTTAAGAGCATGTTGAATAAGGTTGCTTAGTGGTGTAATGTTGCAGTTGTATTTTATATGTATATAAAAGATTATTTTATATTTTATAAAGATATGCTGGTAAAAGCCTGATTAGTAGTGGGGGAGTATAGAGTTATGTAGGTTTGGAGGGGGTGAGGTTTTGGGAGTGGGTGTTAGAGGGAGAATGGAGACCTATAGTCTGGGTGAGAAATTTTAGTATTGGAGACTGATTAGTGTAGAATAGAAGAAATTTGAGTGGTAGAGGGTGTATCTAGAGTGTTGGAGATTGATAGGTGTAGAGTGGAAGTGGGTGTGGTTACAAGAGGGATATAGCTAGAGGTGCTAGGGGCGGGTGAGATTTGGGGGCAGGGTAGGGGAGCAGAGTGAGCCAGAAGGGCGAACGGAGCGGGAAGAAACCAGGAGAAGATCGAGAGCCAATCAGTGGAGCATAGTTTGCAGGAGGGTAAGTTGTAGCAGGGTAAGTAGAGGGGACCTGGATATAATAGGTAGAGTGGGCTATAAGTTATAGGAGAGAAAGTGAGAAATGAATGTAAAAGCTGAGAGAATACAAGAAGTGAGTGAATTTAAATCAATAACAGTGGGGAGGGGATGCCATCTAGTGGACTAATGCTGAAGTGCACTAAGCCCACTGGGGCAGTCTATGGACTAAATTGGACTGAAAGGAGAAGGGAGCTAGTGTAACTCAGGGAGTTAGATGAGGGTGAGATCGGAGAGACAGAAATAAGAGGGGTTTAGGCTGCTGGCTTTCCTGGCACGGAGCGTACTGAGATAACAAGCAGGGGTTAAGAAATACAGAAGTTTAAGTAGCAGCGGATGCACATACTTCCTTATTTTCTTCTGGGAGACTCCTGGTTCAATTTCCAGAAAGGGGGTTGAGGCAGCAGAATAGTTATATTGCTTGAGCAATTGGATGAGTTTAGTTACTTTAGTTGGGTGTAGGTGTCCACCCTGGCGAAGTCCCAAGTCCCAAATGTCTTTATATTTTTTGTTTATTTGTTTGTTTCTGTTTCTTTTGATAAAGTTTGAAATAAATTCAAATTAGAAGCAAGAATAGCATCATGTGGTATATCTTTGTTTCAAGAGATGACTGAAAATGTTCCACGTGATGTCAAAGCAGTTTTCATCATCTTAGAACATCGTGCTGCTGTTGCTAACATAGAAAATGGCTTCAAGCATTCTAAGTGCATTAAAATGGCAGTTTGAGGAACAGCTATGTTATGTCTACTGATTATAACTTTAAGTTCTTAATGTAGTACTCTCTTGCTCTTTTTAATTTGAGTCAACTATAATGTCATCAATGTCTGTTTGTGAAGCAACTTGACTGTCTGCTGCCTTTAACTGATAGGCTGACTTAAACCCAGCTCTACTATGGCCATGCCCTTCTCCAACCAGTTGTTCTTCCTGCTCTATCTTATTCCACAACTAGTGCTCCCCATCAGACACCACACACTTCTAATTTATCTGTTCTTTGAACATCCTTAATGACTGCAAAACTGGGGACTAGAATTTCTCATGTTCCATATTCCCATTGTAGGATTTCATGCCCAGATAAATCAGATAACTAAATTCTGTACCTTTAAAGTTTCTTTATGAGCTCACCATAAATCTTTGAAGAGCTGTGCAAATTACCATCCAGTAAAGTACCTCCTCACTAGACCCAAACTTTGTGATCCATATTCTAAATTCTTTGTGAGCCTTCTACAGCAATGTGGATAGCCTCTGTTCCTCATTATTATCTGTATATTTGCATGCTCATGTCTCAGTCATGTTAAAAACTATTCTCCTAGTACTTATGTATTTGTGTTTTCATTTTTATATGCCAGGACTTTAACCAATCCTGCAATGTCTCTTCTGAAAATAGTCTATGACTCATTAAGTCTACCTACTTACTAATCTCAGATAAGGTAAATAAATTAAATCAACAAAGTAACAGGAAAAGAAGAGTCGCAGCTTACCTTCCCCAGATATTACTTTTGGTGCAGTTGAGATGGGCAAACTGAAGATGAAGAGCTCAAGGAGTGGGGAAGTGGTTGATGCACTGACCCTTTTTCTCTGGACCTGGTTTCTTGTTATGTTTATGAAACTAATGGCTGATTATCTTTTTTGCAGGAATGTGTACAACTGTCTAAGGAAGGAAATACATTTTATGAAATTTTTGATTCTAATCATTGTCGTTCCTCACAACCTCCATACACAACCATGTTATTTTGTACAGCTATTTTAAATTGTTTCAAGAGATTGTCCTTACTGCTGAAAGCATTCATTTTTAGAATGGCTTGTACTTCATAGGCAGTTATAACCACTGAGTGAATTTCATTCCCAGATTTAGAATAATGTCATGGGTGCAACAGGTAGCCAACATTTGGTGCAAAAGGCTGTGGGTTATTTTCTCACACCAGGCAGATGAATTGCTGACACTGCAGTGCAGCATAATGGGGATGATGCAGTGTATGTGAGCATGCTGTCCTTTGGATGAGCTGTTAAACCAAGGTCGCATCTGCATCAGTTGGTGGTAGCTCAAATGGATATAAATGATTCCATGGCACCAATCAAAAACAACAGAGGTTACCAGATGCCTTGGTCAAATTTCACCTAATAGTAAAAAAATGCCACTTTGGGTCTTCCATGAAAAGAGGCTATTAGTCTAGTGATATTAACCCAGTCAAAACAAACAGTAAATAAATAAATAATTTAATTCCTACAAATGTGGGTTATGACTAAATATGATGTGTTTGAAACACGTTTTTCAAAAGATATGCATTCCTCTGGTGATACAAGAACTAGAAATTTGATACTGATGATTTTCATGGGTATATGCCAAACTGATGTGGCTCTAGAAGGTACTGCAATGACATGAGACCTGTCTCAAAAAATAATAGTAAAACACAAGCTCTGTTTTAAGAACGGCATCTAAGTTTTTTCCTTGTGTTTAGAAACATGGCATTTGTGACATATATATTTCAGGTTGCATTTTCGGTACCATGTCTAGGAGCCAATAAAGACCAATGATGTATAAAAACTTATTTCTGGAATATTCTACATCAAAGCGTCAGGGCAGGAGGTTTTATACTTTTACAACAAACTATATGTCATAACTTGTTCTTTAGGTATTAATCCTTTTGAGGCAATTTATTTGGTTGTAGTAACCCTAGAGCAATCAGTAGAGGGATATTTTTAATAAATTGCTCATCAGTTAATTATTCCTATAGAGCAAGGGCTATTTCTGTAACCGGCCCATCGTTTCCCCTATAAAACATATAAATGGCTGTTGGAAAAGCTACCAACCTCTTCAGGGTCTTTAAAGTTATTGCTATAGATCTGTGGCAAGACCAAGAACTAACAGAGACTACAAGACAGAGATTTCATTAATGCCTGTCCCTCAACTTCTACCAGAAACATTATTCTAATGATGATCCTTGATTTAAAAAGTTTCATAGGAAAGGTTCCATTTCCTTCCAAGTTAATAGCTTATCACCCCAGATTCTACTTCAATTTGTAGAAAGAAGGTCAATTAGGACCTCTTTTGGATCTCTCCAACCACAGCAAATATATGATATTTTAAGAGTTCAGTGTGGTGACAGTGCAGTCCACAATTCTCCACTATCTGGATGAAACCAGATGAAGCTGAAAATACAGCTAGAAGAGGAATAGTGTAGCAGGTTACCTGCTTCAAGTATCTGGTAAGTGTTACAAAGGGGAAATGAAATCTAAATAAGGATGTTAAAGCTAGAATCAGAGGTACTGCAGTTCACTGGTGCAAAATGTCAAAAGTAATTGTGTGATAGAAGACTGCCAAAGACAGAAAGGCTTACAAGATAGTGGTATGACCGAGAAGCCTGAGCACTGATGTCAGAGCAGCTGAGGTATCTTGAGGTGATGAAAGTGAAGTGCCTGAGATGCATAATACTTTGACACTGTGGGATAGATAAAGAAATGAAGACTTCAGAGCTGAAGTCAAAGTAACCACAATTACTGGGAAGATCAACGTGAACAGATTGCAGTGGTTCAGTTACCTGTGTAACACAGCTGAAGGCGATGTGATTAAAAAAGATTTGGAAGAGACAAGAAAAAGTCAAGAGCATACATGGATATCTAGCCAAATGATGTCATAAGATGAGAAAAGTGGATATGACTATCAAAGATGTTAAGAGAGTAATACTGAATTGAGACAGGTGGCAATGGTTGATGTGATGCCCTGACCCCATGCAAACATGGAGAAATTAGACTCATGATGAAGATGATGATGAACTGTATGGTTGGCATCCTAGTTGTATTAACACTGTTTTTGAGATTTTATGTCTCCATGGATTTTGCTGGATTTAGCATTGTACAATATAATGTAATAAGGTTAATCTGATAGCTTTTTCATTTTGTTTTTGAACTTTCAACTTGTTTTTTTATTTGTTTATTTTTTGTATTTTATTTTTTTAAACAGCTCATAACTAAAAAAGTTCCCAGTGATGCAGTCCACTTACCTCTATAACAAACAGACGCATGAATTTGTACCCAATATATAGGCCCACCCACTGCATTTCCTGCAGTTTTTTTCTTTCTCTTCTTTGATATACTTGGTATGACATTCAGATGAAAAAGACAAGCTTAATCATAATTCTTAGTTTTTTAATCCCAGTAGAGTAATTGAAATTAAGATTGCTGATCCTTCTGGACAGTGCCCAAAATGGAGTAATCATGCTCCATTGTATAGTGTCACAACCGTGGCTAAAACAGCCAGATAGGGGGCTCAGCATTTTGGGTCATAGATTTATACACATAATGATGCTTCAGTATGCTAGGCTGTGAATTATGATGGTTCATCAATACTTGAGGTATTTGTAGCTTATATAAAAGAGTTGTCTGTGCATGTGCTTTATCATGTTACTTTTCTTGAAACAGGTATTAATAATCATTTGGAGAAAAGTACTGGCATTATAGAAGACCTACTTGAAACTTTCTGCAAGATTAAATGTGTAGCCCCAAATATTTTCTTACATAGGAAGGTATAATGTAGCCACATTTAATGTTTTTGTCTATAAGTACTGTGAGATAAATAGCTTTTGCTCTGTTTTCTGAATGAGTTAACTATATATATATATATATATATATATATATATATATATATATATATATATATGTATATATATATATATATATATATATATATATATATATATATATATATATATATATATATATATATATATATATGTGTGTGTATATATATGCTCTTCTATTATTTTCTGCAAAATGGTAGAATAAAACTTTTATTTAGAGTATGTTATCTGCTGGGGTATCGCATGTTTACATCCATTAGTTAATTGGGACATCTTCAAGGGAGTGTTAGGTTGATATTAATGGGGGTTGAATGGGTTGGGGAGGTGAAAGGGTTAAACAGTGGCAGGGTTGATTGGAAGGAAATGAGATAAGGGTGGGAGGAGCTTAAGGGATTTAAATGAGTGTAGCTGGGTAAGTAATCACATTTTGGCGTGAACTTGCTACTGCAAGGATTACATCCGTGACGAGCATTAGGGACTTTTGAACAGGTAGGCCTCAGGTTTAATACTGGTAGGTATGATGCAAGGGGTTCATGTGTAAATCAATTATTTATTGATTTATTTGCTTTCACCTTTCACAAAGCTTTCCTCTCTCATGAAGTATGTGGTTATGGATGCGCATGGTTGTTGTTCTGTATCTGTGGAAATGAACTCATACTGTATTTGTGGAAATGAGCTCATACATGGCTTGTTAGTCATTAGTATTGCTTCACGGGCTTTCTGAATTCTCTGGTGCAGTTTTCTTGGTCAACCGTTCTATGGATTCTCTTGGGTCATTCTTCCCTGCCTTGTGAGTAGTTTTTGTTTGTTATGCCTCCCCTTTTAGTTTGGTGTCCAGTTTCTTCCCATCTTCCATGCTTGTTGTGGTGGTTTGTGAAGGTGATTTTATAGTTCCAAGGGTATGAGAGGCTTTGCGTGGTGCCCGCGTATAACAGTTGAGTAATGCGCATGAGCAGAAAGTTGTTCTTTGTTTCATGGGTCATAGTATGGTTTTCTGGGTCTGTGGTTTTGTGGTAGAAGATCTATTGCCATTGTTAAATGGTTAAGAAGTGGCTGTTCATTACTGGGGTTTGCATTTGTGTTGAAGGAGCTCTTTAGTGTTGGTGTAAGTTGTTAAAAAGTGGTGGTTCTTTGCTAGGCAGATTCCAAAGTGCATGAGAGAGGCTTTAAGCTGCTCATGATTAACGGTTTGGTTATGTGCTGCGCATAAGAGACAGTTGTTGGCACTGTTGTTCCATGGTGCCTCTGCCCGGCTGGTATGGAAATAGGAGGAGAAGAAGAAAGAAAAAAGAAAAAAAAAAGAGGCTTCTGGGAATATTGCATTACAACGCGAGCATGTCATCCAGTTACGTCTGAGATGACTGGTAGTTCATATAATGGTGCAGGTAGGTTTTGGTATAAGAGAATAGCCTTCAGATTTGTGATTTAATAGTTCTGGACTACATTGGGCTGGCGGTGTATGGAGTGGATTTGGAGTTTTTTTTTTTTTTTTTTTTTTTATGCCATCTGGCTGAGCACATTGTGAAATAATTTAAATGGTGGCACATTTTGTTATAGATTTTGGGGTAGTGTAGTATAGTTTTCTTGGCTTTTGGTGTTCCTGGTTCCTTTACTTGTGTTCGAAGTTTCATTGGACATTGGCAGATTATGGTATGTTTGTTCTGGTGCTTTATACTTAACTGGTTCCGTTTTTTTTTCTTTTTGCTTCATTCAAATTGTTATCTTGAATTTTATTGGTGACTGCAAGTTTTATGGACATAGCACTTTTATAGACTGGTCAGCAGATTGCTTCCTTTACATGGTTGGTCTGAAATGTGTCATGAAATTGATGGGTCCTTACCAAAGTTTCAGATTGTAGGCAAGAAGTTTGGCTGCAGGAATCAAATATCCATATCACTGGTGGCTTGGTTTTATGTTGCTACCGCTCAGTGCCAAGTTCTTCAGTCCTCGGTTCATTTTCATATGTATTGGTGGATTACTGCTCTGCTGGTTTCTGCCTGTCGCAGAGTGTTTTTTTCCCCCTCATGAGTCGTTAAGCACCTGTACGCCATGTTTCATGGGCATGCGCAATTGGTGGAGGGACCATTACAGCCATTAGGGTATATGGTAGGGCCGGTATTTACTGCTCATATATTCAATTACATGCTGTGCACTGGCACCATCTGGCAGAATGGAAAGGCCAACAAGTTATATCCAGTTTTGCAGCTTGGCAGGATGTGACTGACTTGCTGCTTGGACCTGTGCCATTGATGATGGGGCAGGGTGAGAATACATGGCATCTTCTCTTTCGCAGGCTTTAAGGTGACAATTGGCTAATAGAGATGTTGTTTTGGGTACACCAGTGGTTGGTCCTTGTTAGGCTTTGTGAAGGTTATTTGCCGATAAATTGTTTGGTGTGTTGGGTAAGTTACGGGGAGCATAGGGTTGGTTGATTCCAGGGTTTTGGCGACCTGTGGAAGCACCTTGGTATTTGGGAGCTGGCATTTTGAAAATGTTCTTTTTGTGGTGATGTTTCTGTGTGGAGGTTTTGCAGCCTGGTTGATGGGAGGAGATCAGAAAATATTTTTCGTGGGCTTTGGGTTCCAGAGGTGATGAGTGGGCTGTGCATGCATGGTGGTGATTGCAGTCATCCATTTTAATTTTATATGGGGGTCACCAGCAACCTTAAATTAATGCTAATTCTTTCTCCCTCAATGGCATCAAGGCTGGGTAGGAGATTCTGACTGACCGTTAGGTTATATGGCTCTAGGTGGAGTAGGGGAAGTGTTCCTAGGGCTTAGAAGGATATTGTTGGTAACTGGCTACCGTCTTGTTGCCTCATCAGCTGGACAGTATCCGCTAGACTGGCAGGGTTTGTTTATGGGTTTCCCATGTTTCTAGCTTATGGTGACTTACGGCACATGCACGTTTGCAGGGTTTACGTCTGGGTTTCTGAGAATGTCTACAACGTAAGGAATAGGCATTGAGTAATGGACTTTGTATCCTTACAGGTTAATAGTAGTATTTTTTTTTCAATGCAAGCTGTGGCAATAGTCTAATGGTACATTTGGTTCAGCGTTTCACCAAAAGCATTACATTTTGTTATCTCTGGACCATGCATAATCCTACTACAATTAGTGTCTTTTGGAGGAAAGGTGGTGAATTACACCATGAATGAACAATTAGGAGTTATAGACTTCCTTTAGGTCAGAAAATGTATATTAATGCATATGCTCTGTTTCTGTCACTTTCTCAAGTTAATAGCACTGATATTTTAGAAGTGTCCCTGATTTTCTCCATCTCTCTCTTTGACCCTTTCACCTGCTTGTATAGAATTATCAATTTCTGGCAATTTGGAGGGAATCACTGTTGATTAAAGTTAGGCGGGGGCGATGACAGAAATTTAGGTCCATTTCAGATCATTCAGTAAATTCATGTTGCTGCAAACCCTTTAGTTTCTCGTACTTTAAGTTTGTCAGTGCAAGATACATAAGGTAGATGGGAAAAGTAGTGGGGGGTCAAAGTCATTATGTTTTACTGCGTAGGCATGGGGAGCAGGGTTGGCAGTTCATAGCTGTTTCAGTTTTGGTAAGGCAAGATGATTAATCAATTTTCTTTTACAGATTGTGAATGTGCAGACTTCAGCGGGCTTCTATTGGTGACCTCATGGAAGAAGAGTTGGAGGTGATGGAGCCTGTTCAATGTATGTCATGGCCACGTGGGTAGTGCACAGGAAGGTCAGAGATGGGCATGTGCTTAGTGACCAGTGGTCAGTACACTGATTAAATGTCTTCAGAAGGTAATGGATTCTTTGGGTGGATTTTGATGGTTGGAGTAGGCACAATGGGGGGTTGGTAAGGAGGTACATTTGGGTCAAGGTAATGTAGGACGGGGGGGTTATGTATTAAGAATTTGGGAGTTACAGGTGGGGAAGAATCTCAAAATCATAGGAATGTACCACATAGGCAGCAATCTACTTAACACCGAATGCGTGATAAGTGACCTTGGGACCCAGGTGGACAGTAGTCTCTCCTTTGATAGTCACATCGCCACAGTAGTCAGGAAGTCCTTCTACATGGCACACCTCATCATAAAAGGATTCTCATCCAGGAAAAAAGAGGTCATTGTTCCCCTCTACTCGTCACTCATTAGATCCATTATAGAGTACAACGCCCCTTTTGGAATGTACCTCACAAGACATCTGCAGCAGCTGGAAAGGCCACAGAAGTACCTCACAAAGAGGATTACTGGCCTCAAACAAATGCCCTACACTGACCGCCTCAAAAAACTCCAGCTTTACTCCATAGCATATCACCTACTCGGAGGTGATCTCTGCCTAACATATAAAACTATGTCAAACCCAGAGCTGTTGGACATGCTACACCTAAAGAAATCCCAATCTCTCTGAGCGACACACTCTAGGGACCTAAACCTTGTCACCACAATAAACAGGACAAGCTGGAGGGATAGATTCCTGTCCCAGAGACTTCCTATACTCTGGAACAAGCTACCCATCTATGTCAAGCAAAGTTCTTCATTAGCACTCTTCAAGAAAAATCTTGATGAGTGGATGGGAAATAGGAGATACACCTCAGGGATCACTTCTGTGTCTCTGCTCAACAGTGGCACTGGAAAATAACTTTCTTGGGTGGCATAAGCTATGGAACCTTGCTGGCTAGGCTTACGTTGGCCCTTGGGCCGATAACCTAGTACCTACCTATGAACCTATGTAGATTTTTATGTGGTACTGGTTCTAGGGCCCTGGTAGGCCAGCCAGGTTTTATTTTTTTTTAATAAGTTATAGTTTACCATTGTGTTGCTTCTGGGTTGATTCACTTGGTTAGTCCTTGGGGTAGGTGGATAGGTTTGGTCATAGGAATTTTACGATTTGTTTACAACTTTGTAGGAGCTTTTTGGGGTTGGGGCACAATTTTAACTGGTTGTGGTGTCTTTGGATGACAGGATGGGAGAGCATCTGGGGATGCTGAGTATCTAGAGTTTCAGCCTAACACGGGGCAGGTTTAGTGGGCATTGGAGATTAAGGTTTACTTTAAGGTGTCTTATGGTGGTATTGAGGTCATTAACAGTGGTTTGGATATTAGAGGTTTCCTTCCATTGTAATGGATAGTGGGTAAGATGATGGGATTGCATTAGGGGAAGAAATCTTACTTTGGCCATTAGTATGTCAGTTGGAGGGATAGAGAAGTTGCAGTTAGCCATGATGACATGGCACTGACTTTTAGGGTACTGCTGATATATGGTATTGTATTTGGTGGTCAGTGCATTTTACGCAGTTAAAAAAAAAAAAAGATGCCTTTGGGTTGCATAAATTCATTAATAATTTGGAATATGTGAGTGTGGAATATTTACAGTCTTTTCTTTTACAGACAACACTGAGGTGACAGATGGGTTGTGCAGATTGGAGCTTTACTTGATGTGCTGAAGGAACATGGACTCGACAGGCAAGATTGAAGGCTGAGGAATATGGCAGCTGATGGAGGGGTATGAAAGGAGGTCACAGTTTTCCAGCAGTGCAGCTGTATATGGAGCTGTTTGTTTGTTTGTGTATTTTCTTCCTTGTAGTCACAAGGTAATGTCTTGTTTGCTTGAAATTGTTGGGGAGTATCAGAATTGAATTTCACATTGTATTGTTAGCTGGGTTCTTCCTTGCTAGGGGTCGGGTAGCATTGGTGGTTGGGGTTGAGTATTCTTGCTCCAGTGGCAGGTGGTGCTTTGGTAAGCATTAGGTAATTGCCAGGGGCTGGTAATGTCCGGGTAATTATTGTACACTGAATGATGTTTGGCCTTATCCCCTAAGTGTGGCTAGATGATGGAAGTTGGTGGTGAGGGGGAACAGCCTGGGCAGGCTGGTGGCAGAGAAGAGGGACAGGCTTGCCCTCTTCTGTTCCCCCTCTGGTGTCTGGTGGTGCATTTCAAGAAGTTTTGTTGAATAGATAAGTAAGCGAAGGTAAGGATGCTGCTTATTTGGTTTGAAGGTAATTCAGTGAATGGTTTAGTAAGTGAGCAAAGGTATGGACGTTGCTTACTGGGTTGGATGAGCAGGTATGCTGTCCTAATTAATATTATAAGGAGGTTTGGTTTATAAGTAAAGTAAGTGAGCAAAGGTATGGACGCTGCTTACTGGACAGGATGAGCAAGTATGCTGTCCTGGTTAACACTGTACACTATGTCTTGTTGTATATAACAAATATGGTAATCAAAGTTATATTATGGAAGTTTTAATAAAGGTCGTCAAATCTCATTTGGTGTGTTGTATTTATTGAAAGGGACTGGGACAAATGAGGCTTGGCACAAGCCAAGTTGTCCTGCGACATCTTCAAGGAGGTGTTAGGTTGATATTAATGGGAGTTCAATGGGTTGGGGAGGTGAAAGGGTTAAACAGTGGAAGGGTTAATTGTAAGGAAATGAGATAAGGGTGGGAGGTGCTTAAGGGATTTAGATGAGTGTAGCTGGGTAAGTAATCACATTTTGGAGTGAACTTGCTACCCTCCCACCCTCCCTTTTTTGTCAGATTGGTGGGATTGTGGTTATTTATTCTGGTAGGCAAAGAATGGGGACAGGCTTGCTATCTTCTGTTCCCCCTCTGGTGTCTGGTGGTGCATTTCAAGGAGTTTTTGTTGAATAGATAAGCAGGCGAAGGTAAGGACACTGCTTATTTGATTTGAAGGTAATTCAGTGAATGGTTTAGTAAGTGAGCAAAGGTATGGATGCTGCTTACTGGGTCGGATGAGCAGGTACTCTGTCCTGATTAATATTTGGTATGGACGCTGCTTACTGGGCAGGATGAGTAGTATGCTGTCCTGGTTAATATTATAAGGATGTTTATAAGTAAAGTAAGTGAGCAAAGGTATGGACACTGCTTACTGGGGTAGGATGAGCAGGTATGCTGTCCTGAATAACATTGTACACTATATCTTGTTGTATATAACAAATTTGTTAATCAAAGTTATGTTATGGAAGTTTTAATAAAGGTCGTCAAATGTCATTCGATGTGTTGTGTTTATTGAAGGGGACCGGGACAAAAATGTCATTTGTTGTAAATAGGAATCTTTTCTTATAGAAATCAACATTTTTTTTTTACCCAGGTCTGATTCAATGTTTGGATATGACTGAAAAAATGTTTAGAACATTTCAAATAATAACTTTTCCAGTGCTGACTCCAGAGGAAGGAATGTTTTTCAATTCCTTTGCAATAATTCCTGATAGCTGGAGCTGTTGTTTCCTTTCAATTTGCTAGTAAGAAATCAAATTAGGTATTCAGTCATTAGTGTTTCGTTTTAGTAACCTGTTTATAATACCCGCGTGTGGCATGCTATCAAGTTTATTTTTAGGTCAGGTAAACAGAGTGATATCTCTTGGTCAATAAACAGACCCAAATTCCCAAAACATATTCTCCCTTTAACAACTTTATTGATCTTGAGCAAATAAGATTAACTCCCCTATTCATGCACACATCTGAAATCAATAATAATTATCAAATGCTAAATCTATGCATGAGGCATTAGTGTATTAGAGCATTATTTATCTTTCATAACCCCTTTAAGACATTTGAAAAGCATCCATTTCAGAAAATAACCTAATAGGTAACTACACATCAGAATTTGGTAGCTCGCAGTTTCTTCACTTCCATCCTCAGACTTTTAGTCCTTCCTAATTTCATAGATAGAGATCTGTATTACCTTGATGATTAATGGTCCAGTACTCCCTCTTGGTTTCAGCTCCTGATGCCTGCATTTCTTGGGTGATGAAAGAGCTAGTATTTTTAATACTTCACAAATTATGCACTATACATTTGCACTATACATTTGTTAGTCTAAAACTTTACAGGTGTGACTAAAGAATACACTTGTGGATTTGTGTTAAAACCTGTTTACCAGTTTTCAGGGATGTTGCACTCTCAGTGCTCTTCAACAATTCAGATAGCTATATTATGTCATTGCTATGCTGTACTGCACTGGGAATTTGCCTTTCCTATTTCCCTAGTGACAATCATGAGCTTTATATTAGAATATATATTCAAGAGTGCATGGGGGAATGCAACTTTTACAGATTGAATACGGTACTCTGCTGCTCACCCCCACCTATACAGTATTCTGTACATTTTTTATTTGTAGGTCCTGTGCATGTTTGCACTGTTGTTCTTGAGATTTTATAACACTTGCACAAATACTGATGCTGTAGTGTGGATCACAGTTACATACTTCTGGTTCATATAGCCAGTCCTTTTTACCTTAACGTATGCCTCACTTTAATTCTAGGTTATCATATTGGCTATATATGCTTTACTTCCTCCTCTAACACCCACCCTCATATTTATTTTTTTCACCTTTACATGCACTACCACCTGTGTATTTTTGACAAACACATCTACCATGTTCTTTTTTCCTTAGGTGATCTTAAAAATAATTCCCTCTTGCAGATAATACATCTACCTTTTCAATTTATTATATATTAAAGAACTAGGAATACCCTTTCTAACCTCTAATATTTCCTACTGCAATGAGCATTTTGTGGTGGTATTGATAAGTCTCTTATCATCCTTTATCCTTTTATTAGGCTGTTACACTGTTGCCACTTAACCACATATCTACTTCATTAACTTAATTTGTTTTTGTAAAAACATCTATTACTTTTCCCAAGTTGAACTCATGTTTTCTTTTTTTTTTTCCTATGCCATAAATTAGATTTTCCTCCCTTGCATTTCCTGTCCCTGCCCTTAATCTGAAATTTTAGCATTACAATGTTTGATTCTTTACACACTGTTGAGCCACTCTCCATTATTCTTATAATGTTAATGCTCCCTACTTCTATACTGACTGCATCCAACATTGTTTCTTTAGCTCTTAGTACTGCATAACATTACCCACTATCTCTGCACTGAGTTTCTATTATCTAGGGCTACCATTTTCATCATGTTATTGCATATTCATTGTCCCTTTCTTTCATTTCCCCCAAATAGATATTGTCTCTAGCCTTTGACTTCAGCACTTTGAGAGTCTCTGAGTATGCTTCTTGAAGGTTCCTATTAGATGACCGAAGATGCATTCTTTCGAACGCGTCTTGGTCGAAATTAAAACAATGAAAAGGCAAAATAGCAAAGCGGCTTTTAAGTGAATTCTTTCCCAGGGAAAAAATTTGCTTGGCTGCTTCTGTTACTTTGCCATTTTCGGCACTGTAGTGCGATCTCGAAGTTTGTATAGTTAAGGAGGGGGGGATTTCGAGATTGTAAACTTTCGCTTACATGGGGTCGATTATTCATCGTTCACTTTTTTAAACATTCGATGATATAATATAGACCCCTTCTTGATTGGTTCTTCAGCCACCTGTGATCACTGAAGCCCAAGGTGCAGGCTAATTAAGTGAATATGTTGCCATACTCTCTTCCTCATTTCCAGCAGTAATTTACTCATAATCCCCTTTCCATGGAACTATCTCAGTCATTCACTAAATAACATTTATTTATTTACTTATTTCATTAATTGTCTTTTCTTGCTGTGCTGGTCCCTGGAGCAGGCACTATATATTAGAAGGCCACCATTTTGTCTTATCACCTATAATATTCTTTCACCACCTTCAGCTCTTTACATTTTCCTTAGCATTACACATAATTCTTCCTGCTAAGCTGCTCAGCATGAGTAAAATAACTTTGGAGCTTTCAGTATTTTACTTCCAACTGCACTTAGTCCATTTAACCTATTATTTTCAGATGCAAACTTTTCTATTGTCTCTATTCTAAGTCCCTTAAATGTTTTCCTACTATGTGTAACCACATGCTGTTTTGTGTACTTTTTTTCCATTTTCACTGTCCTCTATCTTTTTCCAGGCCTATTATTTAATCCCCCTTTTAGACTTTTGATCCTGTCATTGATTTATGAATCCTAATTTCCTTCTGGATGTCTACCGTCCTTCTCCACTTTTGCTGGTTTTTATGATTATTTCCTATCTTTATTTTTAGATTTATTTTCATCTTTTTACTCATTGTGTCAGTTTTCTCTCATGATCTCATCATCCATCCCACTGCTCATCATCTACAGTCTCAGATCTGTTTGAATTAGTGTTTTCACTTCAGCATACCTTCTTATCCACTTTGCATCCTATCCTCTGAACTTTTGTGATTTTCATATTACTAATAGTAATTTTGCAATCAGCTTTTCTATTACGCCTCAGATCTTCCTTTCCCCTACTTTGAAATGCAGTCTTACCTTCAGCAAAATTATTTGCAAATTGCTAGTTTTAGAGGCCTTTTCCCTTTCTGGTGTTTATCTTTCCTCTGGCATCCTCATCTGCTGATGCCACAGTCCTGGCCTGCAGTATTGCTACTTAATCCTTTCTTACTTAGCAGTTTACACTTTTTGTATTAGCGTTGCCTTCATATTTATTTTATCTTGTTTTATTGTGGTATAATTTTATTTAAAGATTCATTTCTCTGAGTTTTAAGTTGTAAGGAAAGAAAAACTTTTGAATATTTCTTTTTTGTCAGGTCTGCAGGATGTTAGTTGCTTGCAAACTGTAACAGGAGCTGAAACCGATTTTGCTTTTAAAACAATGAGGACAATTAGTTTAAAATTCTCTTCAGACAGCTGACATAACAGACTGCAATGCAAGTAATTTTTATTTGTATTTTATCACTGCTTTCTTCTTCTTCTTTTTCTGCTGTCACTTCTTTATTTGTTGTCATAGCAATGCAGTTTAAATGAATTTAACAATGCTGTCTTTGTGTTTTTCAAAATCTACACTAGGGTACAGTTTCTATTTATTGAGTTATTAATTTATTCTGAGGCTGGTGAGAGAATAGTTGCTTGTGAATTATGGGGAGTTAGGATGTATTGAGAGAGAGTGAGAGAGAGAGTGTGTGTGTGTGTGTGTGTGTGTGTGTGTGTGTGTGTGTGTGTGTGTGTGTGTGTGTGTGTCTGTGCATGCGCACATCTGCGCGAGTGTGAGTGCCTGTGCGTGCATGCATGTGTGTGTCTTTAAAGCAATAAGCATCTGCTAGAACTGAGTACTGTATAAGTGCCTCTGATTTCCCCACCTCACCCAGTCTGCTTCTGCTGTATTCTTAAACTGATGAGTCATGTGTATCTTAAGTTAATTTAACTTCAGAAACTCTTGCACACCAATTACTTAATATTTTCCCTAATTTATACTGTCAAGGCCCATCCCTGCACTTATTAAACTTCAGTGACCTTCCACATCTCACCCTCTAGATGCACATCCAATATATTCAGTTTTAAACATCTTTTCTGGCTTACTTGTACAATATCTGAGAACAGTAAATTGGGTTATTTAACATAAAAATGTGCACAGACAAATACAGAATACATGTAATCCAATTACATTTTAAACTATTGCTCACACAGTAGCACAATATTACTTAATTTTTTTTGTGAGAATATGCAAAAAAATATCTAAGAAAAATGCACAGGAATAGTCACCTCCATGGCTTGTACAATGAACACTAGCCACCAACTAAATGGATTGAAAAAAATAAACTCTAATAATTCTTAGAAGGTGTAGAAAAATATCAGTTCGCAAATTACACCACTATTTTAAAATCACAAAACCTTTTTGTGAAATAAAAAAGTCTAATTATTCTTAGAAGGTGTACTAAAATGCCAGTTGAAATAAATAAACTATAATAATTCTTAGAAGGTTTTGTGATTTTAGAACATCGGTGGTGTACTTTGTGATAAAAAGGTTTTGCAATTTTTAGAACATTGGTGGTGTACTTTCTGAATTTACTTTTTTGTACACCTTCTAAGAATTACTAGAGTTTATTTATTTCAATTCATTTCATTGGTGGTTAGTGTTCCTTGTCCAACCTGTGGAGGCAGCTCTTTGTGTGTATTGTTAACTGAATTAGATAGAATCTGATATAAATATTTCTGTACTGAGATAAGTGTAATTAATTGCTTGACCAAATGTTTGCATTTACTCATTGATGGCTATAATCTCTATAGGTGTTAATTATTGCTTTTTCACTTTAAGCTAAGTGAAGACTCCAAAACTAGAACCTAAGAAATTAAAAAATATAAATAAAAGTAAAATCAAATGCATTAAAGCCAAGTGTGGACTAAAATTCACTACCACTGGCAAGGCCAACCATAAGTCATTCTCCAATTACATTAGGAACTTTAGAAACAATGTTTAGCATTGCACAGGGATTATCCTGTATACCCTCTCAGTCCATGAGGACATAGGTAACATAGCAGATACATTTAGATTAGACTTTTGTCATTTATCTTTGACTTGCTTCCCAAGATATATTTTGCATACTCCCACACCAAGAAGTCTTAAAGGTCCTCTTGTAGGTAAAAAGACACAAACTCTGTGAAACTTGGCGATATGCTCCGCTGCTTCATTGTTGGAATGAAACATTGACTCACAGACCTGCTCCAAATTTGCTCATCAGCAGCCTTTCAAATAGCGTTGCATCATAGACGTAAGGACCAATGTTAGTCAGTCCCATTCTTAACTGTGGTCCCCAGTCAATCTTAGCAAATATATACCATTAAAGCCTCACTTACTTTGTCTGTAAAATAATGGAATGCATTATTATGGACGTCATAAACAAAGATTTTTGCAGCTTGCAACCCCTTGACCCAAACCAGTTAGTATTTGTAAAGGAACATCCTGATTGCTTAATGTAGTGAGCTTCTTTGAAGAAGTCATTAAGGCTTGGCATGAGAGCAAATTGGAAACAACATGCACCTTAACTAGGCCAAAGCCTTTGATACCATCCCATACTCAAACATTACAGACAAACTAATCAAACTAAATATAGAACCTTATTTAACCCAGTGGATACCTAAATGACTCACCAGCAGAACGCCTCAGTTTAGGAATGATAGCACACTTTTAACTAATAGGTTTGTAACTAGTGAGGTTCAAAGTATGGGAACATGTCAGTCGATCAACAGCACATTTAGAGAATGATGAGTAATCAAGGAAATTTGGGTGAAACAACTATCAATGACATTGGAGTTCTCTTTTTGCAACACTTTTTTGCAACCTTTAAGTAGGTATATTTAAATTCAGGGACATGGGGAGTGTCCCCCGATATAGGTCCCCTAATAATAAATAAATAATTACTCCAAGATTCACCAAAAGATGTTTCGGACAGTATTTTTTTTTTTTTTTAGCAATTAGTGCTGAAAGACAGTTTGTCAGTCAATTGACATTATTCCCACATGGATCAGTACTAAGACTCTCCCTATTTATTATTTATGTATCCTATGTAAAGCTGAAGTCAAAGGGTTTTGCTGTCCAGTTTTGCCCAGGTGATTACTAAGTGGAAGCTGTGATAAACTCCCTGAAAGACACATGAATCTCAAAAGACGGTCACACATGTACAAACAAAAGATGCCAGGGCCATTGTCCACAGGTAAATGCTTAAAAGTTCAGCACTAAGTCCTTTTGGAAAACATGAGCACCCAAACACCTACTATACAGAATATGCATCCTTCAAAATAGATACACTTATTAGGAGCTTGGACACTTGCACAGACAATGAGCTCTAACTTTCCCCATGTTTTGACAGCTGTATTAAATCTTTCTGTCTACCCCTGTTGATTACCAAAGATATATCTTCCATATTCAGGAAAGTTATCATCCCTCTCACCCCCCCCCATTTATTAGACCCATTATACAATATAATAATTAGACCCATTATACAATCTAATAATTATTTTGATGTGCATTGTCCGAACATATGATCCAACCTGTAGACCCCAATACTTCCTTACTATGAAACCGAAGGGCCACTATGTCCTGTGCAGAATAACTTAAAGTTCTTTATGTATTTTCTGCCCCATGCAGACTCCAGTAAGGTGACCTCTGCATAGTTTATAAGGCCCCAAGTGACATGTCCCGCACAACCTTCTCCACAATCACGAAGCATGTTTTACCACAAGCACCCTGTCTAGAGACATAAACTTTCACTTCTACATAAACATTATTGTGTAGTGATAAATATACCTCTCTTAAAGAATTACTCTCCTGTGGAACAGACTTCACTGAATATTAAACAAAGATGCTCTATAACACTCTTTAAATACAGCCTGGATGAATTTTGGCTATATGTAAATGAACTACAAGGCTGACTCTACAATCATTGGAAAGGGGTAACATGCTAACAAGGGCTAGGTTACAAAGGCCTGACCTAGAAAAACTGCTTAATAATAACCTAATAACCTATGGACCTAAGTATATCTTTATCTATCTATTTATAGCTATCAATAAAAAAAAAAAAAATATATATATATATATATATATATATATATATATATATATATATATATATATATATAAAATATTAAATATTTGTGTGTGTGTTGTTGTTGTATATGAGCACTGGTGGATGTCAAAGAAGATGGCTTCTTAAGAGTGCATCTTGTACCTGGGGAAAGACTTGGAGGAATAAGGAAGTGTGACTATGGAGTTGTGGGGCTAAATTTGCAGCAGGGAGGGAGTGAGTGAACAGCTGCAGCTTAATGTACAGGTACTTGGTGTAAAGAAAAGGAATTTAAAGGTAAATGGAGGTCTGAATGTGTGCAGCCAAATAGAAAGGGGGAATAACTATGAACAACTAGATGAAGGTGGTCAGGGAGGGAAATAAAGAGACCTAGAGTTTTGAACAATGGAGAACATAAAACTGAAGTATTAAATCTTAACTGGCAGTAGATGTGTGAGGGTGAGGTGGGCATATGAAATAGGTGTTTTAAAGCAAAGAAGAAGAAAGAAGAGCTGACAGTGAAATCACATATAGGTGCTACTTATGCACATAGAAACGTTTAGAACAAGCAGGTAATGAAATCAGAGTCTGGGAAAACTCTGCCACAAGGTGAATACAGGATCCTAGGTGTATACTGGAATTAAATAAACGTTATAATTACTTGTGTTTCAGGGTGGAGGGGAGAGAGGAAGGATTCAAGAAGCCAGGTATAAGAATGTGGTATAGACATCTGGCCAGATGTGGAGAGAAAAGTATAATAAAAACATAAACAATGCTAAGCAGATGGATGATAAACAGTGGAATGGAGGATGAGGAAAGAAGACAAGATGACTACCAGTATGATAGCTATAATATTTTTTAAAAGTTGAGAAATGCCATTGTGGCAGATATGATGCACATGAAAGACATAGTGAGGTATGTTAACAAAGACAGATTGAAACTGAATCAGAAAAAAATATAAAGATAAGAATTGAAGTTGGAAAAATTAAAGAATAAGTAGAATAATGTGAAAATGAGCTTTTGGGAATTTAATAAAGACGAGTTAAAATGGGCATAATAAAGGAAGAGCTGGTGACCAGATCCTGAGTAGATAATTTCTGAATCATATGTGTGGCAACTGGAGTGAAGGGGTGACATAACCAAACGTAGTTTTGTGAAGCCAAGTCAGTCAAACAAGTGGTGATTTGGATCTACAAATATGAAGGCCAGACTGAAGAGTGGCCCAAATGTTACAGGCAGGCATATTGCTGTCAAGATGCACAGTGATGAAACAGTGTGGCTCATAAGAGAAGCAGCCTTGAAGAGGGATCTAATTATGGGGAGTATGACAGCTAAGGTGGTGGAGGACTTTACAGCTTTAGGGTACGAACAAAGAGTGGAGATGATGCCAGAGATATGGCCTTTAGTTACTCTGCTAGGAAAAGGGAGTAGGGAGGGAATGGAGAGCTGACCTAAGTAAACAGAGAAACATTTCAAGTGAAGTAGTAACAAAACATGATTAAAAAGGTAGTTCAAAAGAATACATCAGAAATGACAGAGATAGGAATCAAGGAGCGGTATGATGTTAAGGCTGCATGAAGAGTAGCATCATGGGTCATAGAGAACATCAGAATTAAAGAAAATTGGTTCTGACAGAGGAAGTACTGCTGGGACAACAGTAGGAGTGGATAGATGCTAAACAAGAAGAAGATGAACAGAGAATAAGTAGGTTGTATAGGATTAAGGAGACACAGGAAGTGTCAGAGGAATTGAAAAAGGAACAAATACTGATAGAAATGGGCAGGAGAAATGTAAATGGAAAAATAAGGTGAAATAAAAGTGACACTGTTAGGATATATGTTTAAAGATTCAAATAAAAGAGCATGTGCAGAAGGAGTAAACACAGGGTGAGTGGGGGGGGGGGTTACCAGTAATAAAGAAATGAGAGGAATTTAGGAAATGTTATATTTGAATTTGTATGCAAAATGGCAATCATCGGGAGTTAGAGGGTGAGTTTAATAAATATAATGAAGAAGTGCTAGGTGAGGAGGACAGGAAGGCAATGTATAAAGAGGTGTGTGTGGGAGAGTTTATAGTGATGACCAAAAATGTGAAAACAGGGAAAGCAGGGATGCCTAGATGATTTCCAAACTGATTATTATAAATTTGTAGGATTAAAGGTGGGGTAGGGGTTACTGAACACATTTGTTTGATAATATAGGGGAAGAGCAAAAGGTGCCAAAATTGGTAACAGGCACAGATTGTAGAGCTGTGGAAAGAGAGGAAGGAAGACCTTGCAAACTACAGACTGATTTCTTTATGTAAGAAAAGGCATTATGAAGTGTCATTCCATTGTATAAGAAGCTGCATATGCAAGCCTGAATAACTGAAGATTATAGCAATAACCCACGCCTGGGTGTGGGTAATGCTGGATTTACCCACGGTTGGCGTGGTTTGGTCACGAGGGCGAAGCCAGAGTGGCCAAACAAAGCCAACCGTGGGTAAATCCAGCATTACCCACACCCAGAAGTGGTTATTATTATACAATGACATTATTTAAGAAAAAAAAAAATTACTTTTCTTAAATAATGGCATTGTATAATGCCTCCTTGCTGCCCTTCCACAGCTGTCTGGTATTCTGCGGGAGTTCTGATGTACTGCGCATGCGTATGCCTATGCAGTACATCAGAGCTGTGGGCAAAAGCAATGGAGAAAGCAAAATCTCCATTGCTTTTTACTGTTTTGCTATGTTAAATGGGTTTAACATAGCGAGACAGCTTTAAAATAAGCAACGGAAATCTCCATTGCTTATTTTAAAGCTGTCTCGTTATGTTAAACCCATTTAACATAGCGAGACAGGTTTAAAAAAAAAAAGCAACGGAGAAAGCAAGATCTCCGTTGCTTTTTTTAAACCTGTGTCGCTATGTTAAACTCCTTTAACATGGCAAGACAGTGTTTTAAAAAAGACTTATACTAATGGAAAAAGTCCGGGCGACCGGACCTTTTTCCATTAGTATGTCGATTTACAACGTGCACGCTGACCAATCAGCGTGCACATTTTGGAATATTAATGGAGTGTCATGGTATAATGTCAAATAATTTAGCTTTGGAGAGAGGAACAAGACACGGATTTCCCCTGGAAAATATTTATTTTGTTCATAAAGAAAATGGCGCAAAAAAATAGTCTGACAGAAATCTGGAGACTGAGGAATAAGAAGAATGGTATACATTTTGTTTGAAAAAGACTGCATGTTATTATTGCAAGATGTGGTAGGAGCAGGGATGGCCTTTAGTCAACTGGTGCCCTAGGCAAAAGGGCTCCACAGTGCCCCACCACCAGCACCCAGTGGCCCCATCCTGGTCTACCTACACCATATAGATTACTTTTTTCTTACTTTTCCCTCACAGTTTGCCTCACTTTTCATTTTTTTCCTCTATTTAGTCAATATATTTTAAAGAAACGATTTCTTTACTACAAAAAATAAAATTAATACTGGATATAAGGGGGAGGGATTATAAGGGCTGGAAAAACTCCCCTGTTAGAGCAGCACCCTAGGCGGACACCTAGTTGACCTATGTCTAAGGCCGGCTATGGGTAGGAATGATGCCTCAAGTGGTTTTTAAGAGTATGCAAAAGAATTAGGCTTGGAATACCATCCCAAGAAATCACTGCGGAATTGGGAAAGGGCAAGGGGAGTGATGTTCAGTAGGACTGCTGCGGTCAAAAGGGGTGAGAGAATGCCTCTCAGCTGTCAAGAGTTTTGCAAAATGCCCAGAGTTTTCCCTCATAGTTTTTGTCTGTTCCTTATAATATTATTATTACTATTTTTTTTTTACATTTGTTGATAGGGATAGTCCAACTGGATACATGTCCATTATCAGTGGAGGCCCGGGGAGAAAAGCTCCAAACTTACAAACAGATAAAGACAAGCAAGTTACAGTATATGCACACACATATTGTATTAACATACAAGTTACAGTCTCACATTTCAAGCCTATGCAGAATATAGTTTATATTCAGAAATATATACAAATATGTTACAGTTTCTCTTATCAAATGTATAGGTGTAGTTACACACAGAGTATCTCCAAAGATGTTACAGTTTCTCTTTTCAAATCTTTTAATGGAAGAGCTAAGTTGCTGTGAATAAAAAATTGCAGGGATATGGAAGTAGATGAGGCTTTAGTCATGCACATATAAAATGGGTGATTTTCTTGCAAATCATTGAGGATGCAAGGCATTAAATAATGACACACATTTGAGTGTCAGATTCATATCCCACAGAAAAATGCATGTTAACACAATGTGTTTTATGCTAGCAACTTTCTAAGTTTTTAAGAGAAGTATTTAAAATTTGTTCCTATTTTTGGACCTTTGAACACACCCATTATTTTTAACAGGGGCAGTGCTAGCATTTTGGGGGTCCCCAGCAAATTTCATCTTGGGGGCCCCCGGTTACTTGAAATCTAAGTATCACCCTGTCTTTGCCACCCCTCACATGCAACCTTTTAGTTCATGTTGCAAAGTTTTAGGAGTAGTGCAGACAGACTGACCGGTAGGCACAATATACTTATATTATAACAAGCCTGTGAACAACAATAAGTTGGCCCATCTCACAAAGGGACATTTACAAATACTCTCATTTAGTTGCAACAATGATATTTTACAGCAACTCTGTGTACAGGCCTGGAGCTAGGTGAAATAGACCCCTATGCACTGCCTACTTTTTCAAACCCCTCCCCCCCTTCACACATACACACACATACAATCACATCCTTCAGTGCTCTCATCTGCCATTCTTCACATCATGCGCATATGTTTTTCCTTCCCTTTCTCAAATTTTGCTTCCTATATGCTCTGAAGTACATTTTAAAGTTTTTTTTTTTTGTTTGTTTTTTTACACAAGATTTTCATCCAGTAATGGATGGTGTGATTAAGGAAAGTAATTCAGTGTTGTTCAACTTTAGTTTTCCTTGAAGTCTTTCAACACACCTTTCCTGACCAAGAAAACACATTAATAATCATTTAGAAAATGACTCAATTAAACCATGACTCCCAGAAGCCATATGGTTATAGAAGTTCTGGGATGCACTTTGGAGCATTCTCCCAGTCATTAAATCCAATGGTGGCCTAACAAAAATTAAGAAAAAAATGTCAGTCATTTTTTTTTACTTTCAAGGAAGATGTAAGTTGTGTCCAAGGCTTAATGTTTAAAGCTAAGAAAATTGTTGTTCACAATAAACGGAGAAGTCAATTGTTGTGAGGATACAGAGATCCTGTCCAGGAAAACTGCCTGCCTCCCTAACCCCCAAAAAAGACAGTCACTGTCTGTGCATCCCTCTGGTGTTATAGTGGGATAAAAACAGATGTTCAAATGGCCACAGTCATGTATTTCAAGTCACTGCTGTCATACATATACATCCACATATACATATGCATATACATGTAAACATATACATATAAATATAGATACCAGGCCTCCTCACTACTCATGCCTAACCCACAAAGGCATCCACCTGTATGCGTGCCTGATGCACTATTGTGAGGAAAGTGAAAAAAATAATGATTACAGTAATTTATTCCACTTTGCTGATCCTAGAGCATGCATTGCCCCTACATATGCTATAATAACCATCTTTAAATGCCTCTGAGTTCAGTGAGAAAAGTAAAAGAAACAATGACCACACCATCCTCCAGCCCAAACAAAAGCTATAATGACCTCCTTTGCATACCTCTAAGGTCCGACTGTAATATAAGTTAAAGAAATAATGGACACACAATCCCCAGCCCCTCACACAACCTATAGCAACCTTCTGTACACACACATCTGAGCATGGCTGGTTTTAGAATGGGTATAGTTGAGAGCAGAGGCCACCACTAAGTCAATGTCAAAATCCATTTACAGTCTCAAGAGTGGGACCCACCAGACTCTTAGAAGATCTAAGTGTCTAATGTTCTGTGATATATTATGTGCCTTACATTTGAAATATAATGACTTGTTAACTGCATTTTTTACTGCTACTCAGAAGAATATGTGTCCTGGCATTATTGGGCATGTGCACATATAAA